>NW_026893000.1:0-158095 GCF_033815535.1 Pezoporus flaviventris
GGTTAGGGTTAGGGTTAGGGTTAGGGTAGAGAACCTCTGTGGGTCATTAGAATGCTCTTGAACATGCATTATTTTTCTCACTTCGTTACGTTTACTGCTTTTTTATATATATATATATAGCATTACGCTCACTTTGTTACACTTACAGGGAGAGAAATGGGTTTGGGTTAGGGTTAGGGTTAGGGTTGAGAAACTCTGTGGGTCATTAGAATGCTCTTCAACATGCTTTATTTTTCTCACTTTGTTACGTTTACTGTGTTTTCCTATATGCGTATATATTTCGTATTACACTCACTTTGTTACAGTTACAGGGGGTCAAATGTGTTAGGGTTAGGGTTAGGGTTAAGGTTAGGGTTAGGGTTGAGAACCTCTGTGGGTCATTAGAATGCTCTTGAACATGCTTTATTTTTCTCACTTCGTTACGTTTACTGTGTTTTCCTATTGTCCTGGCTTCAGAAGTAGCCGTCATTTTTCTCCTTCTTGGTAGCTGGTACAGTGCAGTGTTTTGACTTTCAGCGTGGGAACAGAGCTGATAGAGATGCTTTGGTTTGGCCAAGGACTTTTGAGCCTCATGCTCTGCCACGGAGGAGGGGAAGCCGGGAGGAAGCAGAGACAGGACACCTGACCCAAGCTAGCGAAAGAGGTATTCCATACCACAGCACGTCATGCCCAGGATGTAACTGGGAGTGAGACGGAAGGGCTGGGAGACTGCAGGGTTGTAGGAGGTATCGGTCGGTGCTTGGTCGGGCTGGGGGGAGCCGAGTTTTCAGTCGGCTGGTGATGAGGTGTTGTATTCTCTTCCCTTGTTATTTCCTTTATCATTCTTATTACTGGAGGTAGCAGTAGTGATTTGTGTTATACCTTAGTTACTAAAATGTTCTTATCTGAACCTGTGGGACTTGCATTATTTTCAGTTCTCCCCTCTGTCCCTCCGGGAGTAGGGGGAGGGCAAGAAGGGGGGGAGTGAGTGAACAAGCTGTCTGCCTGGTTTTAAACCACGACACCTATATATATATATATAGTTTTACACTCACTTTGTTACAGTTACAGGGGGAGAAATGCGTTAGGGTTAGGGTTAGGGTTAGGGTTAGGGTGGAGAACATCTGTGGGTCATTAGAATGCTCTTGAACATGCTTTATTTTGCTCAGTTAGGTACCTTTACTGTGTTTTCCTATATATATATAGTATTACACTCACTTTGTTACAGGCACAGACAGGGAAATGCGTTAGGGCTAGGGTTATAGTTAGGGTTAGGGTGCAGAACCTTTGTGGGTCATTAGAATGCACTTAAACATGGTTTATTTTGCTCACTTTGTTACATTTTCTGTGTTTTCTTATATAAAAATATATAGTATTACACTCACTTTGTTACAGTTACAGGGGGAGAAATGGGTTAGGGTTAGAATTAGGGTTAGGATTAGGGTTAGGCTTGAGAAACTCTGTGGGTCATTAGAATGCTCTTGAACATGCTTTATTTTGCTCACTTTGTTACGTTTACTGCTTTTTTCTATATATATAGAGTATTACAATCACTTTGTTACTCTTACGGGGGAGAAATGGGTTTGGGTTAGGGATAGGGTTTAGGATTAGGGTTGAGAAACTCTGTGGGTCATTAGAATGCTCTTGAATATGCATTATTTTGCTCACTTTGTTGCGTTTACTGCGTTTTCCTATATATATCTACATAGTATTACACTCACTTGGTTACAGTTAGAGTGGGAGAAATGCATTAGGGTTAGGCTTGAGAACCTCTGTGGGTCATTAGAATGCTCGTGAATATGCTTTATTTTGCACACTTTGTTACGTTTACTGTGTTCTCCTATATATGTATCTATATAGTATTACACTCACTTTGTTACAGTTACAGGGGAGAAAGGGTTAGGGTTAGGGTTAGGGTTAGGGTTAGGGTTAGGGTTAGGGTTAGGGTTAGGGTTAGGGTTAGGGTTAGGGTTAGGGTTAGGGTTGAGAACCTCTGTGGGTCATTAGAATGCTCTTGAACATGCATTATTTTTCTCACTTCGTTACGTTTACTGCTTTTTTATATATATATATATAGCATTACGCTCACTTTGTTACACTTACAGGGAGAGAAATGGGTTAGGGTTAGAATTAGGGTTAGGATTAGGGTTAGGCTTGAGAAACTCTGTGGGTCATTAGAATGCTCTTGAACATGCTTTATTTTGCTCACTTTGTTACGTTTACTGCTTTTTTCTATATACATAGAGTATTACAATCACTTTGTTACTCTTACGGGGGAGAAATGGGTTTGGGTTAGGGATAGTGTTAGGGTTAGGGTTAGGGTTAGGGGTTAGGGTTAGGGTTAGGGTTAGGGGTTAGGGTTAGGCGTTAGGGTTAGGGTTAGGGTTAGGGTTAGGGTAGAGAACCTCTGTGGGTCATTAGAATGCTCTTGAACATGCATTATTTTTCTCACTTCGTTACGTTTACTGCTTTTTTATATATATATATATAGCATTACGCTCACTTTGTTACACTTACAGGGAGAGAAATGGGTTTGGGTTAGGGTTAGGGTTAGGGTTGAGAAACTCTGTGGGTCATTAGAATGCTCTTCAACATGCTTTATTTTTCTCACTTTGTTACGTTTACTGTGTTTTCCTATATGCGTATATATTTCGTATTACACTCACTTTGTTACAGTTACAGGGGGTCAAATGTGTTAGGGTTAGGGTTAGGGTTAAGGTTAGGGTTAGGGTTAGGGTTAGGGTTGAAAACCTCTGTGGGTCATTAGAATGCTCTTGAACATGCTTTATTTTTCTCACTTCGTTACGTTTACTGTGTTTTCCTATTGTCCTGGCTTCAGAAGTAGCCGTCATTTTTCTCCTTCTTGGTAGCTGGTACAGTGCAGTGTTTTGACTTTCAGCGTGGGAACCGAGCTGATAGAGATGCTTTGGTTTGGCCAAGGACTTTTGAGCCTCATGCTCTGCCATGGAGGAGGGGAAGCCGGGAGGAAGCAGAGACAGGACACCTGACCCAAGCTAGCGAAAGAGGTATTCCATACCACAGCACGTCATGCCCAGGATGTAACTGGGAGTGAGACGGAAGGGCTGGGAGACTGCAGGGTTGTAGGAGGTATCGGTCGGTGCTTGGTCGGGCTGGGGGGAGCCGAGTTTTCAGTCGGCTGGTGATGAGGTGTTGTATTCTCTTCCCTTGTTCTTTCCTTTATCATTCTTATTACTGGAGGTAGCAGTAGTGATTTGTGTTATACCTTAGTTACTAAAATGTTCTTATCTGAACCTGTGGGACTTGCATTATTTTCAGTTCTCCCCTCTGTCCCTTCGGGAGTAGGGGGAGGGCAAGAAGGGGGGGAGTGAGTGAACAAGCTGTCTGCCTGGTTTTAAACCACGACACCTATATATATATATATAGTTTTACACTCACTTTGTTACAGTTACAGGGGGAGAAATGCGTTAGGGTTAGTGTTAGGGTTAGGGTTAGGGTGGAGAACATCTGTGGGTCATTAGAATGCTCTTGAACATGCTTTATTTTGCTCAGTTAGGTACCTTTACTGTGTTTTCCTATATATATATAGTATTACACTCACTTTGTTACAGGCACAGACAGGGAAATGCGTTAGGGCTAGGGTTATAGTTAGGGTTAGGGTGCAGAACCTTTGTGGGTCATTAGAATGCACTTAAACATGGTTTATTTTGCTCACTTTGTTACATTTTCTGTGTTTTCTTATATAAAAATATATAGTATTACACTCACTTTGTTACAGTTACAGGGGGAGAAATGGGTTAGGGTTAGAATTAGGGTTAGGATTAGGGTTAGGCTTGAGAAACTCTGTGGGTCATTAGAATGCTCTTGAACATGCTTTATTTTGCTCACTTTGTTACGTTTACTGCTTTTTTCTATATATAGAGAGTATTACAATCACTTTGTTACTCTTACGGGGGAGAAATGGATTTGGGTTAGGGATAGGGTTTAGGATTAGGGTTGAGAAACTCTGTGGGTCATTAGAATGCTCTTGAATATGCATTATTTTGCTCACTTTGTTGCGTTTACTGCGTTTTCCTATATATATCTACATAGTATTACACTCACTTGGTTACAGTTAGAGTGGGAGAAATGCATTAGGGTTAGGCTTGAGAACCTCTGTGGGTCATTAGAATGCTCGTGAATATGCTTTATTTTGCACACTTTGTTACGTTTACTGTGTTCTCCTATATATGTATCTATATAGTATTACACTCACTTTGTTACAGTTACAGGGGAGAAATGGGTTAGGGTTAGGGTTAGGGTTAGGGTTAGGGTTAGGGTTAGGGGTTAGGGTTAGGGTTAGGGTTAGGGTTAGGGTTAGGGGTTAGGGTTAGGGGTTTAGGGTTGGGTTAGGGTTAGGGTTAGGATTAGGGTTGAGAACCTCTGTGGGTCATTAGAATGCTCTTGAACATGCATTATTTTTCTCACTTCGTTACGTTTACTGCTTTTTTATATATATATATATAGCATTACGCTCACTTTGTTACACTTACAGGGAGAGAAATGGGTTAGGGTTAGAATTAGGGTTAGGATTAGGGTTAGGCTTGAGAAACTCTGTGGGTCATTAGAATGCTCTTGAACATGCTTTATTTTGCTCACTTTGTTACGTTTACTGCTTTTTTCTATATACATAGAGTATTACAATCACTTTGTTACTCTTACGGGGGAGAAATGGGTTTGGGTTTGGGATAGGGTTAGGGGTTAGGGTTAGGGTTAGGGTTAGTGTTAGGGGTTAGGGTTAGGCGTTAGGCCTAGGGTTAGGGTTAGGGTTAGGGTTAGGGTAGAGAACCTCTGTGGGTCATTAGAATGCTCTTGAACATGCATTATTTTTCTCACTTTGTTACGTTTACTGCTTTTTTATATATATATATATAGCATTACGCTCACTTTGTTACACTTACAGGGAGAGAAATGGGTTTGGGTTAGGGTTAGGGTTAGGGTTGAGAAACTCTGTGGGTCATTAGAATGCTCTTGAACATGCATTATTTTTCTCACTTTGTTACGTTTACTGCTTTTTTATATATATATATATAGCATTACGCTCACTTTGTTACACTTACAGGGAGAGAAATGGGTTAGGGTTAGAATTAGGGTTAGGATTAGGGTTAGGCTTGAGAAACTCTGTGGGTCATTAGAATGCTCTTGAACATGCTTTATTTTGCTCACTTTGTTACGTTTACTGCTTTTTTTCTATATATAGAGAGTATTACAATCACTTTGTTACTCTTACGGGGGAGAAATGGATTTGGGTTAGGGATAGGGTTTAGGATTAGGGTTGAGAAACTCTGTGGGTCATTAGAATGCTCTTCAACATGCTTTATTTTTCTCACTTTGTTACGTTTACTGTGTTTTCCTATATGCGTATATATTTCGTATTACACTCACTTTGTTACAGTTACAGGGGGTCAAATGTGTTAGGGTTAGGGTTAGGGTTAAGGTTAGGGTTAGGGTTGAGAACCTCTGTGGGTCATTAGAATGCTCTTGAACATGCTTTATTTTTCTCACTTCGTTACGTTTACTGTGTTTTCCTATTGTCCTGGCTTCAGAAGTAGCCGTCATTTTTCTCCTTCTTGGTAGCTGGTACAGTGCAGTGTTTTGACTTTCAGCGTGGGAACAGAGCTGATAGAGATGCTTTGGTTTGGCCAAGGACTTTTGAGCCTCATGCTCTGCCACGGAGGAGGGGAAGCCGGGAGGACGCAGAGACAGGACACCTGACCCAAGCTAGAGAAAGAGGTATTCCATACCACAGCACGTCATGCCCAGGATGTAACTGGGAGTGAGACGGAAGGGCTGGGAGACTGCAGGGTTGTAGGAGGTATCGGTCGGTGCTTGGTCGGGCTGGGGGGAGCCGAGTTTTCAGTCGGCTGGTGATGAGGTGTTGTATTCTCTTCCCTTGTTATTTCCTTTATCATTCTTATTACTGGAGGTAGCAGTAGTGATTTGTGTTATACCTTAGTTACTAAAATGTTCTTATCTGAACCTGTGGGACTTGCATTATTTTCAGTTCTCCCCTCTGTCCCTCCGGGAGTAGGGGGAGGGCAAGAAGGGGGGGAGTGAGTGAACAAGCTGTCTGCCTGGTTTTAAACCACGACACCTATATATATATATATAGTTTTACACTCACTTTGTTACAGTTACAGGGGGAGAAATGCGTTAGGGTTAGTGTTAGGGTTAGGGTTAGGGTGGAGAACATCTGTGGGTCATTAGAATGCTCTTGAACATGCTTTATTTTGCTCAGTTAGGTACCTTTACTGTGTTTTCCTATATATATATAGTATTACACTCACTTTGTTACAGGCACAGACAGGGAAATGCGTTAGGGCTAGGGTTATAGTTAGGGTTAGGGTGCAGAACCTTTGTGGGTCATTAGAATGCACTTAAACATGGTTTATTTTGCTCACTTTGTTACATTTTCTGTGTTTTCTTATATAAAAATATATAGTATTACACTCACTTTGTTACAGTTACAGGGGGAGAAATGGGTTAGGGTTAGAATTAGGGTTAGGATTAGGGTTAGGCTTGAGAAACTCTGTGGGTCATTAGAATGCTCTTGAACATGCTTTATTTTGCTCACTTTGTTACGTTTACTGCTTTTTTCTATATATATAGAGTATTACAATCACTTTGTTACTCTTACGGGGGAGAAATGGGTTTGGGTTAGGGATAGGGTTTAGGATTAGGGTTGAGAAACTCTGTGGGTCATTAGAATGCTCTTGAATATGCATTATTTTGCTCACTTTGTTGCGTTTACTGCGTTTTCCTATATATATCTACATAGTATTACACTCACTTGGTTACAGTTAGAGTGGGAGAAATGCATTAGGGTTAGGCTTGAGAACCTCTGTGGGTCATTAGAATGCTCGTGAATATGCTTTATTTTGCACACTTTGTTACGTTTACTGTGTTCTCCTATATATGTATCTATATAGTATTACACTCACTTTGTTACAGTTACAGGAGAGAAATGGGTTAGGGTTAGGGTTAGGGTTAGGGTTAGGGTTAGGGGTTAGGGTTAGGGTTAGGGTTAGGGTTAGGGTTAGGGTTGAGAACCTCTGTGGGTCATTAGAATGCTCTTGAACATGCATTATTTTTCTCACTTCGTTACGTTTACTGCTTTTTTATATATATATATATAGCATTACGCTCACTTTGTTACACTTACAGGGAGAGAAATGGGTTAGGGTTAGAATTAGGGTTAGGATTAGGGTTAGGCTTGAGAAACTCTGTGGGTCATTAGAATGCTCTTGAACATGCTTTATTTTGCTCACTTTGTTACGTTTACTGCTTTTTTCTATATACATAGAGTATTACAATCACTTTGTTACTCTTACGGGGGAGAAATGGGTTTGGGTTAGGGATAGTGTTAGGGTTAGGGTTAGGGTTAGGGGTTAGGGTTAGGGTTAGGGTTAGGGGTTAGGGTTAGGCGTTAGGGTTAGGGTTAGGGTTAGGGTTAGGGTAGAGAACCTCTGTGGGTCATTAGAATGCTCTTGAACATGCATTATTTTTCTCACTTCGTTACGTTTACTGCTTTTTTATATATATATATATAGCATTACGCTCACTTTGTTACACTTACAGGGAGAGAAATGGGTTTGGGTTAGGGTTAGGGTTAGGGTTGAGAAACTCTGTGGGTCATTAGAATGCTCTTCAACATGCTTTATTTTTCTCACTTTGTTACGTTTACTGTGTTTTCCTATATGCGTATATATTTCGTATTACACTCACTTTGTTACAGTTACAGGGGGTCAAATGTGTTAGGGTTAGGGTTAGGGTTAAGGTTAGGGTTAGGGTTAGGGTTAGGGTTGAAAACCTCTGTGGGTCATTAGAATGCTCTTGAACATGCTTTATTTTTCTCACTTCGTTACGTTTACTGTGTTTTCCTATTGTCCTGGCTTCAGAAGTAGCCGTCATTTTTCTCCTTCTTGGTAGCTGGTACAGTGCAGTGTTTTGACTTTCAGCGTGGGAACCGAGCTGATAGAGATGCTTTGGTTTGGCCAAGGACTTTTGAGCCTCATGCTCTGCCACGGAGGAGGGGAAGCCGGGAGGAAGCAGAGACAGGACACCTGACCCAAGCTAGCGAAAGAGGTATTCCATACCACAGCACGTCATGCCCAGGATGTAACTGGGAGTGAGACGGAAGGGCTGGGAGACTGCAGGGTTGTAGGAGGTATCGGTCGGTGCTTGGTCGGGCTGGGGGGAGCCGAGTTTTCAGTCGGCTGGTGATGAGGTGTTGTATTCTCTTCCCTTGTTCTTTCCTTTATCATTCTTATTACTGGAGGTAGCAGTAGTGATTTGTGTTATACCTTAGTTACTAAAATGTTCTTATCTGAACCTGTGGGACTTGCATTATTTTCAGTTCTCCCCTCTGTCCCTTCGGGAGTAGGGGGAGGGCAAGAAGGGGGGGAGTGAGTGAACAAGCTGTCTGCCTGGTTTTAAACCACGACACCTATATATATATATATAGTTTTACACTCACTTTGTTACAGTTACAGGGGGAGAAATGCGTTAGGGTTAGTGTTAGGGTTAGGGTTAGGGTGGAGAACATCTGTGGGTCATTAGAATGCTCTTGAACATGCTTTATTTTGCTCAGTTAGGTACCTTTACTGTGTTTTCCTATATATATATAGTATTACACTCACTTTGTTACAGGCACAGACAGGGAAATGCGTTAGGGCTAGGGTTATAGTTAGGGTTAGGGTGCAGAACCTTTGTGGGTCATTAGAATGCACTTAAACATGGTTTATTTTGCTCACTTTGTTACATTTTCTGTGTTTTCTTATATAAAAATATATAGTATTACACTCACTTTGTTACAGTTACAGGGGGAGAAATGGGTTAGGGTTAGAATTAGGGTTAGGATTAGGGTTAGGCTTGAGAAACTCTGTGGGTCATTAGAATGCTCTTGAACATGCTTTATTTTGCTCACTTTGTTACGTTTACTGCTTTTTTCTATATATAGAGAGTATTACAATCACTTTGTTACTCTTACGGGGGAGAAATGGATTTGGGTTAGGGATAGGGTTTAGGATTAGGGTTGAGAAACTCTGTGGGTCATTAGAATGCTCTTGAATATGCATTATTTTGCTCACTTTGTTGCGTTTACTGCGTTTTCCTATATATATCTACATAGTATTACACTCACTTGGTTACAGTTAGAGTGGGAGAAATGCATTAGGGTTAGGCTTGAGAACCTCTGTGGGTCATTAGAATGCTCGTGAATATGCTTTATTTTGCACACTTTGTTACGTTTACTGTGTTCTCCTATATATGTATCTATATAGTATTACACTCACTTTGTTACAGTTACAGGGGAGAAATGGGTTAGGGTTAGGGTTAGGGTTAGGGTTAGGGTTAGGGTTAGGGGTTAGGGTTAGGGTTAGGGTTAGGGTTAGGGTTAGGGGTTAGGGTTAGGGTTAGGGTTAGGGTTAGGATTAGGGTTGAGAACCTCTGTGGGTCATTAGAATGCTCTTGAACATGCATTATTTTTCTCACTTCGTTACGTTTACTGCTTTTTTATATATATATATATAGCATTACGCTCACTTTGTTACACTTACAGGGAGAGAAATGGGTTAGGGTTAGAATTAGGGTTAGGATTAGGGTTAGGCTTGAGAAACTCTGTGGGTCATTAGAATGCTCTTGAACATGCTTTATTTTGCTCACTTTGTTACGTTTACTGCTTTTTTCTATATACATAGAGTATTACAATCACTTTGTTACTCTTACGGGGGAGAAATGGGTTTGGGTTTGGGATAGGGTTAGGGGTTAGGGTTAGGGTTAGGGTTAGTGTTAGGGGTTAGGGTTAGGCGTTAGGCCTAGGGTTAGGGTTAGGGTTAGGGTTAGGGTAGAGAACCTCTGTGGGTCATTAGAATGCTCTTGAACATGCATTATTTTTCTCACTTTGTTACGTTTACTGCTTTTTTATATATATATATATAGCATTACGCTCACTTTGTTACACTTACAGGGAGAGAAATGGGTTTGGGTTAGGGTTAGGGTTAGGGTTGAGAAACTCTGTGGGTCATTAGAATGCTCTTGAACATGCATTATTTTTCTCACTTTGTTACGTTTACTGCTTTTTTATATATATATATATAGCATTACGCTCACTTTGTTACACTTACAGGGAGAGAAATGGGTTAGGGTTAGAATTAGGGTTAGGATTAGGGTTAGGCTTGAGAAACTCTGTGGGTCATTAGAATGCTCTTGAACATGCTTTATTTTGCTCACTTTGTTACGTTTACTGCTTTTTTCTATATATAGAGAGTATTACAATCACTTTGTTACTCTTACGGGGGAGAAATGGATTTGGGTTAGGGATAGGGTTTAGGATTAGGGTTGAGAAACTCTGTGGGTCATTAGAATGCTCTTGAATATGCATTATTTTGCTCACTTTGTTGCGTTTACTGCGTTTTCCTATATATATCTACATAGTATTACACTCACTTGGTTACAGTTAGAGTGGGAGAAATGCATTAGGGTTAGGCTTGAGAACCTCTGTGGGTCATTAGAATGCTCGTGAATATGCTTTATTTTGCACACTTTGTTACGTTTACTGTGTTCTCCTATATATGTATCTATATAGTATTACACTCACTTTGTTACAGTTACAGGGGAGAAATGGGTTAGGGTTAGGGTTAGGGTTAGGGTTAGGGTTAGGGTTAGGGGTTAGGGTTAGGGTTAGGGTTAGGGTTAGGGTTAGGGTTAGGGGTTAGGGTTAGGGTTAGGGTTAGGGTTAGGATTAGGGTTGAGAACCTCTGTGGGTCATTAGAATGCTCTTGAACATGCATTATTTTTCTCACTTCGTTACGTTTACTGCTTTTTTATATATATATATATAGCATTACGCTCACTTTGTTACACTTACAGGGAGAGAAATGGGTTAGGGTTAGAATTAGGGTTAGGATTAGGGTTAGGCTTGAGAAACTCTGTGGGTCATTAGAATGCTCTTGAACATGCTTTATTTTGCTCACTTTGTTACGTTTACTGCTTTTTTCTATATACATAGAGTATTACAATCACTTTGTTACTCTTACGGGGGAGAAATGGGTTTGGGTTTGGGATAGGGTTAGGGGTTAGGGTTAGGGTTAGGGTTAGTGTTAGGGGTTAGGGTTAGGCGTTAGGCCTAGGGTTAGGGTTAGGGTTAGGGTTAGGGTAGAGAACCTCTGTGGGTCATTAGAATGCTCTTGAACATGCATTATTTTTCTCACTTTGTTACGTTTACTGCTTTTTTATATATATATATATAGCATTACGCTCACTTTGTTACACTTACAGGGAGAGAAATGGGTTTGGGTTAGGGTTAGGGTTAGGGTTGAGAAACTCTGTGGGTCATTAGAATGCTCTTGAACATGCATTATTTTTCTCACTTTGTTACGTTTACTGCTTTTTTATATATATATATATAGCATTACGCTCACTTTGTTACACTTACAGGGAGAGAAATGGGTTAGGGTTAGAATTAGGGTTAGGATTAGGGTTAGGCTTGAGAAACTCTGTGGGTCATTAGAATGCTCTTGAACATGCTTTATTTTGCTCACTTTGTTACGTTTACTGCTTTTTTCTATATACATAGAGTATTACAATCACTTTGTTACTCTTACGGGGGAGAAATGGGTTTGGGTTAGGGATAGGGTTAGGGTTAGGGTTAGGGTTAGGGTTAGGGGTTAGGGTTAGGCGTTAGGGTTAGGGTTAGGGTTAGGGTAGAGAACCTCTGTGGGTCATTAGAATGCTCTTGAACATGCATTATTTTTCTCACTTCGTTACGTTTACTGCTTTTTTATATATATATATATAGCATTACGCTCACTTTGTTACACTTACAGGGAGAGAAATGGGTTTGGGTTAGAATTAGGGTTAGGATTAGGGTTAGGCTTGAGAAACTCTGTGGGTCATTAGAATGCTCTTGAACATGCTTTATTTTGCTCACTTTGTTACGTTTACTGCTTTTTTCTATATACATAGAGTATTACAATCACTTTGTTACTCTTACGGGGGAGAAATGGGTTTGGGTTAGGGATAGTGTTAGGGTTAGGGTTAGGGTTAGGGGTTAGGGTTAGGGTTAGGGTTAGGGTTAGGGGTTAGGGTTAGGCGTTAGGGTTAGGGTTAGGGTTAGGGTTAGGGTAGAGAACCTCTGTGGGTCATTAGAATGCTCTTGAACATGCATTATTTTTCTCACTTCGTTACGTTTACTGCTTTTTTATATATATATATATAGCATTACGCTCACTTTGTTACACTTACAGGGAGAGAAATGGGTTTGGGTTAGGGTTAGGGTTAGGGTTGAGAAACTCTGTGGGTCATTAGAATGCTCTTCAACATGCTTTATTTTTCTCACTTTGTTACGTTTACTGTGTTTTCCTATATGCGTATATATTTCGTATTACACTCACTTTGTTACAGTTACAGGGGGTCAAATGTGTTAGGGTTAGGGTTAGGGTTAAGGTTAGGGTTAGGGTTGAGAACCTCTGTGGGTCATTAGAATGCTCTTGAACATGCTTTATTTTTCTCACTTCGTTACGTTTACTGTGTTTTCCTATTGTCCTGGCTTCAGAAGTAGCCGTCATTTTTCTCCTTCTTGGTAGCTGGTACAGTGCAGTGTTTTGACTTTCAGCGTGGGAACAGAGCTGATAGAGATGCTTTGGTTTGGCCAAGGACTTTTGAGCCTCATGCTCTGCCACGGAGGAGGGGAAGCCGGGAGGACGCAGAGACAGGACACCTGACCCAAGCTAGAGAAAGAGGTATTCCATACCACAGCACGTCATGCCCAGGATGTAACTGGGAGTGAGACGGAAGGGCTGGGAGACTGCAGGGTTGTAGGAGGTATCGGTCGGTGCTTGGTCGGGCTGGGGGGAGCCGAGTTTTCAGTCGGCTGGTGATGAGGTGTTGTATTCTCTTCCCTTGTTATTTCCTTTATCATTCTTATTACTGGAGGTAGCAGTAGTGATTTGTGTTATACCTAGTTACTAAAATGTTCTTATCTGAACCTGTGGGACTTGCATTATTTTCAGTTCTCCCCTCTGTCCCTCCGGGAGTAGGGGGAGGGCAAGAAGGGGGGGAGTGAGTGAACAAGCTGTCTGCCTGGTTTTAAACCACGACACCTATATATATATATATAGTTTTACACTCACTTTGTTACAGTTACAGGGGGAGAAATGCGTTAGGGTTAGTGTTAGGGTTAGGGTTAGGGTGGAGAACATCTGTGGGTCATTAGAATGCTCTTGAACATGCTTTATTTTGCTCAGTTAGGTACCTTTACTGTGTTTTCCTATATATATATAGTATTACACTCACTTTGTTACAGGCACAGACAGGGAAATGCGTTAGGGCTAGGGTTATAGTTAGGGTTAGGGTGCAGAACCTTTGTGGGTCATTAGAATGCACTTAAACATGGTTTATTTTGCTCACTTTGTTACATTTTCTGTGTTTTCTTATATAAAAATATATAGTATTACACTCACTTTGTTACAGTTACAGGGGGAGAAATGGGTTAGGGTTAGAATTAGGGTTAGGATTAGGGTTAGGCTTGAGAAACTCTGTGGGTCATTAGAATGCTCTTGAACATGCTTTATTTTGCTCACTTTGTTACGTTTACTGCTTTTTTCTATATATATAGAGTATTACAATCACTTTGTTACTCTTACGGGGGAGAAATGGGTTTGGGTTAGGGATAGGGTTTAGGATTAGGGTTGAGAAACTCTGTGGGTCATTAGAATGCTCTTGAATATGCATTATTTTGCTCACTTTGTTGCGTTTACTGCGTTTTCCTATATATATCTACATAGTATTACACTCACTTGGTTACAGTTAGAGTGGGAGAAATGCATTAGGGTTAGGCTTGAGAACCTCTGTGGGTCATTAGAATGCTCGTGAATATGCTTTATTTTGCACACTTTGTTACGTTTACTGTGTTCTCCTATATATGTATCTATATAGTATTACACTCACTTTGTTACAGTTACAGGGGAGAAATGGGTTAGGGTTAGGGTTAGGGTTAGGGTTAGGGTTAGGGGTTAGGGTTAGGGTTAGGGTTAGGGTTAGGGTTAGGGGTTGAGAACCTCTGTGGGTCATTAGAATGCTCTTGAACATGCATTATTTTTCTCACTTCGTTACGTTTACTGCTTTTTTATATATATATATATAGCATTACGCTCACTTTGTTACACTTACAGGGAGAGAAATGGGTTAGGGTTAGAATTAGGGTTAGGATTAGGGTTAGGCTTGAGAAACTCTGTGGGTCATTAGAATGCTCTTGAACATGCTTTATTTTGCTCACTTTGTTACGTTTACTGCTTTTTTCTATATACATAGAGTATTACAATCACTTTGTTACTCTTACGGGGGAGAAATGGGTTTGGGTTAGGGATAGTGTTAGGGTTAGGGTTAGGGTTAGGGGTTAGGGTTAGGGTTAGGGTTAGGGGTTAGGGTTAGGCGTTAGGGTTAGGGTTAGGGTTAGGGTTAGGGTAGAGAACCTCTGTGGGTCATTAGAATGCTCTTGAACATGCATTATTTTTCTCACTTCGTTACGTTTACTGCTTTTTTATATATATATATATAGCATTACGCTCACTTTGTTACACTTACAGGGAGAGAAATGGGTTTGGGTTAGGGTTAGGGTTAGGGTTGAGAAACTCTGTGGGTCATTAGAATGCTCTTCAACATGCTTTATTTTTCTCACTTTGTTACGTTTACTGTGTTTTCCTATATGCGTATATATTTCGTATTACACTCACTTTGTTACAGTTACAGGGGGTCAAATGTGTTAGGGTTAGGGTTAGGGTTAAGGTTAGGGTTAGGGTTAGGGTTAGGGTTGAAAACCTCTGTGGGTCATTAGAATGCTCTTGAACATGCTTTATTTTTCTCACTTCGTTACGTTTACTGTGTTTTCCTATTGTCCTGGCTTCAGAAGTAGCCGTCATTTTTCTCCTTCTTGGTAGCTGGTACAGTGCAGTGTTTTGACTTTCAGCGTGGGAACCGAGCTGATAGAGATGCTTTGGTTTGGCCAAGGACTTTTGAGCCTCATGCTCTGCCACGGAGGAGGGGAAGCCGGGAGGAAGCAGAGACAGGACACCTGACCCAAGCTAGCGAAAGAGGTATTCCATACCACAGCACGTCATGCCCAGGATGTAACTGGGAGTGAGACGGAAGGGCTGGGAGACTGCAGGGTTGTAGGAGGTATCGGTCGGTGCTTGGTCGGGCTGGGGGGAGCCGAGTTTTCAGTCGGCTGGTGATGAGGTGTTGTATTCTCTTCCCTTGTTCTTTCCTTTATCATTCTTATTACTGGAGGTAGCAGTAGTGATTTGTGTTATACCTTAGTTACTAAAATGTTCTTATCTGAACCTGTGGGACTTGCATTATTTTCAGTTCTCCCCTCTGTCCCTTCGGGAGTAGGGGGAGGGCAAGAAGGGGGGGAGTGAGTGAACAAGCTGTCTGCCTGGTTTTAAACCACGACACCTATATATATATATATAGTTTTACACTCACTTTGTTACAGTTACAGGGGGAGAAATGCGTTAGGGTTAGTGTTAGGGTTAGGGTTAGGGTGGAGAACATCTGTGGGTCATTAGAATGCTCTTGAACATGCTTTATTTTGCTCAGTTAGGTACCTTTACTGTGTTTTCCTATATATATATAGTATTACACTCACTTTGTTACAGGCACAGACAGGGAAATGCGTTAGGGCTAGGGTTATAGTTAGGGTTAGGGTGCAGAACCTTTGTGGGTCATTAGAATGCACTTAAACATGGTTTATTTTGCTCACTTTGTTACATTTTCTGTGTTTTCTTATATAAAAATATATAGTATTACACTCACTTTGTTACAGTTACAGGGGGAGAAATGGGTTAGGGTTAGAATTAGGGTTAGGATTAGGGTTAGGCTTGAGAAACTCTGTGGGTCATTAGAATGCTCTTGAACATGCTTTATTTTGCTCACTTTGTTACGTTTACTGCTTTTTTCTATATATAGAGAGTATTACAATCACTTTGTTACTCTTACGGGGGAGAAATGGATTTGGGTTAGGGATAGGGTTTAGGATTAGGGTTGAGAAACTCTGTGGGTCATTAGAATGCTCTTGAATATGCATTATTTTGCTCACTTTGTTGCGTTTACTGCGTTTTCCTATATATATCTACATAGTATTACACTCACTTGGTTACAGTTAGAGTGGGAGAAATGCATTAGGGTTAGGCTTGAGAACCTCTGTGGGTCATTAGAATGCTCGTGAATATGCTTTATTTTGCACACTTTGTTACGTTTACTGTGTTCTCCTATATATGTATCTATATAGTATTACACTCACTTTGTTACAGTTACAGGGGAGAAATGGGTTAGGGTTAGGGTTAGGGTTAGGGTTAGGGTTAGGGTTAGGGGTTAGGGTTAGGGTTAGGGTTAGGGTTAGGGTTAGGGGTTAGGGTTAGGGTTAGGGTTAGGGTTAGGATTAGGGTTGAGAACCTCTGTGGGTCATTAGAATGCTCTTGAACATGCATTATTTTTCTCACTTCGTTACGTTTACTGCTTTTTTATATATATATATATAGCATTACGCTCACTTTGTTACACTTACAGGGAGAGAAATGGGTTAGGGTTAGAATTAGGGTTAGGATTAGGGTTAGGCTTGAGAAACTCTGTGGGTCATTAGAATGCTCTTGAACATGCTTTATTTTGCTCACTTTGTTACGTTTACTGCTTTTTTCTATATACATAGAGTATTACAATCACTTTGTTACTCTTACGGGGGAGAAATGGGTTTGGGTTTGGGATAGGGTTAGGGGTTAGGGTTAGGGTTAGGGTTAGTGTTAGGGGTTAGGGTTAGGCGTTAGGCCTAGGGTTAGGGTTAGGGTTAGGGTTAGGGTAGAGAACCTCTGTGGGTCATTAGAATGCTCTTGAACATGCATTATTTTTCTCACTTTGTTACGTTTACTGCTTTTTTATATATATATATATAGCATTACGCTCACTTTGTTACACTTACAGGGAGAGAAATGGGTTTGGGTTAGGGTTAGGGTTAGGGTTGAGAAACTCTGTGGGTCATTAGAATGCTCTTGAACATGCATTATTTTTCTCACTTTGTTACGTTTACTGCTTTTTTATATATATATATATAGCATTACGCTCACTTTGTTACACTTACAGGGAGAGAAATGGGTTAGGGTTAGAATTAGGGTTAGGATTAGGGTTAGGCTTGAGAAACTCTGTGGGTCATTAGAATGCTCTTGAACATGCTTTATTTTGCTCACTTTGTTACGTTTACTGCTTTTTTCTATATATAGAGAGTATTACAATCACTTTGTTACTCTTACGGGGGAGAAATGGATTTGGGTTAGGGATAGGGTTTAGGATTAGGGTTGAGAAACTCTGTGGGTCATTAGAATGCTCTTGAATATGCATTATTTTGCTCACTTTGTTGCGTTTACTGCGTTTTCCTATATATATCTACATAGTATTACACTCACTTGGTTACAGTTAGAGTGGGAGAAATGCATTAGGGTTAGGCTTGAGAACCTCTGTGGGTCATTAGAATGCTCGTGAATATGCTTTATTTTGCACACTTTGTTACGTTTACTGTGTTCTCCTATATATGTATCTATATAGTATTACACTCACTTTGTTACAGTTACAGGGGAGAAATGGGTTAGGGTTAGGGTTAGGGTTAGGGTTAGGGTTAGGGTTAGGGGTTAGGGTTAGGGTTAGGGTTAGGGTTAGGGTTAGGGTTAGGGGTTAGGGTTAGGGTTAGGGTTAGGGTTAGGATTAGGGTTGAGAACCTCTGTGGGTCATTAGAATGCTCTTGAACATGCATTATTTTTCTCACTTTGTTACGTTTACTGCTTTTTTATATATATATATATAGCATTACGCTCACTTTGTTACACTTACAGGGAGAGAAATGGGTTAGGGTTAGAATTAGGGTTAGGATTAGGGTTAGGCTTGAGAAACTCTGTGGGTCATTAGAATGCTCTTGAACATGCTTTATTTTGCTCACTTTGTTACGTTTACTGCTTTTTTCTATATACATAGAGTATTACAATCACTTTGTTACTCTTACGGGGGAGAAATGGGTTTGGGTTAGGGATAGGGTTAGGGTTAGGGTTAGGGTTAGGGTTAGGGGTTAGGGTTAGGCGTTAGGGTTAGGGTTAGGGTTAGGGTAGAGAACCTCTGTGGGTCATTAGAATGCTCTTGAACATGCATTATTTTTCTCACTTCGTTACGTTTACTGCTTTTTTATATATATATATATAGCATTACGCTCACTTTGTTACACTTACAGGGAGAGAAATGGGTTTGGGTTAGAATTAGGGTTAGGATTAGGGTTAGGCTTGAGAAACTCTGTGGGTCATTAGAATGCTCTTGAACATGCTTTATTTTGCTCACTTTGTTACGTTTACTGCTTTTTTCTATATACATAGAGTATTACAATCACTTTGTTACTCTTACGGGGGAGAAATGGGTTTGGGTTAGGGATAGTGTTAGGGTTAGGGTTAGGGTTAGGGGTTAGGGTTAGGGTTAGGGTTAGGGTTAGGGGTTAGGGTTAGGCGTTAGGGTTAGGGTTAGGGTTAGGGTTAGGGTAGAGAACCTCTGTGGGTCATTAGAATGCTCTTGAACATGCATTATTTTTCTCACTTCGTTACGTTTACTGCTTTTTTATATATATATATATAGCATTACGCTCACTTTGTTACACTTACAGGGAGAGAAATGGGTTTGGGTTAGGGTTAGGGTTAGGGTTGAGAAACTCTGTGGGTCATTAGAATGCTCTTCAACATGCTTTATTTTTCTCACTTTGTTACGTTTACTGTGTTTTCCTATATGCGTATATATTTCGTATTACACTCACTTTGTTACAGTTACAGGGGGTCAAATGTGTTAGGGTTAGGGTTAGGGTTAAGGTTAGGGTTAGGGTTAGGGTTAGGGTTGAAAACCTCTGTGGGTCATTAGAATGCTCTTGAACATGCTTTATTTTTCTCACTTCGTTACGTTTACTGTGTTTTCCTATTGTCCTGGCTTCAGAAGTAGCCGTCATTTTTCTCCTTCTTGGTAGCTGGTACAGTGCAGTGTTTTGACTTTCAGCGTGGGAACCGAGCTGATAGAGATGCTTTGGTTTGGCCAAGGACTTTTGAGCCTCATGCTCTGCCACGGAGGAGGGGAAGCCGGGAGGAAGCAGAGACAGGACACCTGACCCAAGCTAGCGAAAGAGGTATTCCATACCACAGCACGTCATGCCCAGGATGTAACTGGGAGTGAGACGGAAGGGCTGGGAGACTGCAGGGTTGTAGGAGGTATCGGTCGGTGCTTGGTCGGGCTGGGGGGAGCCGAGTTTTCAGTCGGCTGGTGATGAGGTGTTGTATTCTCTTCCCTTGTTATTTCCTTTATCATTCTTATTACTGGAGGTAGCAGTAGTGATTTGTGTTATACCTTAGTTACTAAAATGTTCTTATCTGAACCTGTGGGACTTGCATTATTTTCAGTTCTCCCCTCTGTCCCTCCGGGAGTAGGGGGAGGGCAAGAAGGGGGGGAGTGAGTGAACAAGCTGTCTGCCTGGTTTTAAACCACGACACCTATATATATATATATAGTTTTACACTCACTTTGTTACAGTTACAGGGGGAGAAATGCGTTAGGGTTAGTGTTAGGGTTAGTGTTAGGGTGGAGAACATCTGTGGGTCATTAGAATGCTCTTGAACATGCTTTATTTTGCTCAGTTAGGTACCTTTACTGTGTTTTCCTATATATATATAGTATTACACTCACTTTGTTACAGGCACAGACAGGGAAATGCGTTAGGGCTAGGGTTATAGTTAGGGTTAGGGTGCAGAACCTTTGTGGGTCATTAGAATGCACTTAAACATGGTTTATTTTGCTCACTTTGTTACATTTTCTGTGTTTTCTTATATAAAAATATATAGTATTACACTCACTTTGTTACAGTTACAGGGGGAGAAATGGGTTAGGGTTAGAATTAGGGTTAGGATTAGGGTTAGGCTTGAGAAACTCTGTGGGTCATTAGAATGCTCTTGAACATGCTTTATTTTGCTCACTTTGTTACGTTTACTGCTTTTTTCTATATATAGAGAGTATTACAATCACTTTGTTACTCTTACGGGGGAGAAATGGGTTTGGGTTAGGGATAGGGTTTAGGATTAGGGTTGAGAAACTCTGTGGGTCATTAGAATGCTCTTGAATATGCATTATTTTGCTCACTTTGTTGCGTTTACTGCGTTTTCCTATATATATCTACATAGTATTACACTCACTTGGTTACAGTTAGAGTGGGAGAAATGCATTAGGGTTAGGCTTGAGAACCTCTGTGGGTCATTAGAATGCTCGTGAATATGCTTTATTTTGCACACTTTGTTACGTTTACTGTGTTCTCCTATATATGTATCTATATAGTATTACACTCACTTTGTTACAGTTACAGGGGAGAAATGGGTTAGGGTTAGGGTTAGGGTTAGGGTTAGGGTTAGGGTTAGGTGTTAGGGTTAGGGTTAGGGTTAGGGTTAGGGTTAGGGGTTAGGGTTAGGGTTAGGGTTAGGGTTAGGATTAGGGTTGAGAACCTCTGTGGGTCATTAGAATGCTCTTGAACATGCATTATTTTTCTCACTTCGTTACGTTTACTGCTTTTTTATATATATATATATAGCATTACGCTCACTTTGTTACACTTACAGGGAGAGAAATGGGTTAGGGTTAGAATTAGGGTTAGGATTAGGGTTAGGCTTGAGAAACTCTGTGGGTCATTAGAATGCTCTTGAACATGCTTTATTTTGCTCACTTTGTTACGTTTACTGCTTTTTTCTATATACATAGAGTATTACAATCACTTTGTTACTCTTACGGGGGAGAAATGGGTTTGGGTTTGGGATAGGGTTAGGGGTTAGGGTTAGGGTTAGGGTTAGTGTTAGGGGTTGGGGTTAGGCGTTAGGCTTAGGGTTAGGGTTAGGGTTAGGGTTAGGGTTGAGAACCTCTGTGGGTCATTAGAATGCTCTTGAACATGCATTATTTTTCTCACTTTGTTACGTTTACTGGTTTTTTATATATATATATATAGCATTACGCTCACTTTGTTACACTTACAGGGAGAGAAATGGGTTTGGGTTAGGGTTAGGGTTAGGGTTGAGAAACTCTGTGGGTCATTAGAATGCTCTTGAACATGCATTATTTTTCTCACTTTGTTACGTTTACTGCTTTTTTATATATATATATATAGCATTACGCTCACTTTGTTACACTTACAGGGAGAGAAATGGGTTAGGGTTAGAATTAGGGTTAGGATTAGGGTTAGGCTTGAGAAACTCTGTGGGTCATTAGAATGCTCTTGAACATGCTTTATTTTGCTCACTTTGTTACGTTTACTGCTTTTTTCTATATACATAGAGTATTACAATCACTTTGTTACTCTTACGGGGGAGAAATGGGTTTGGGTTAGGGATAGGGTTAGGGTTAGGGTTAGGGTTAGGGTTAGGGGTTAGGGTTAGGCGTTAGGGTTAGGGTTAGGGTTAGGGTTAGGGTAGAGAACCTCTGTGGGTCATTAGAATGCTCTTGAACATGCATTATTTTTCTCACTTCGTTACGTTTACTGCTTTTTTATATATATATATATAGCATTACGCTCACTTTGTTACACTTACAGGGAGAGAAATGGGTTTGGGTTAGGGTTAGGGTTAGGGTTGAGAAACTCTGTGGGTCATTAGAATGCTCTTCAACATGCTTTATTTTTCTCACTTTTTTACGTTTACTGTGTTTTCCTATATGCGTATATATTTCGTATTACACTCACTTTGTTACAGTTACAGGGGGTCAAATGTGTTAGGGTTAGGGTTAGGGTTAAGGTTAGGGTTAGGGTTAGGGTTAGGGTTGAGAACCTCTGTGGGTCATTAGAATGCTCTTGAACATGCTTTATTTTTCTCACTTCGTTACGTTTACTGTGTTTTCCTATTGTCCTGGCTTCAGAAGTAGCCGTCATTTTTCTCCTTCTTGGTAGCTGGTACAGTGCAGTGTTTTGACTTTCAGCGTGGGAACAGAGTTGATAGAGATGCTTTGGTTTGGCCAAGGACTTTTGAGCCTCATGCTCTGCCACGGAGGAGGGGAAGCCGGGAGGAAGCAGAGACAGGACACCTGACCCAAGCTAGCGAAAGAGGTATTCCATACCACAGCACGTCATGCCCAGGATGTAACTGGGAGTGAGACGGAAGGGCTGGGAGACTGCAGGGTTGTAGGAGGTATCGGTCGGTGCTTGGTCGGGCTGGGGGGAGCCGAGTTTTCAGTCGGCTGGTGATGAGGTGTTGTATTCTCTTCCCTTGTTATTTCCTTTATCATTCTTATTACTGGAGGTAGCAGTAGTGATTTGTGTTATACCTTAGTTACTAAAATGTTCTTATCTGAACCTGTGGGACTTGCATTATTTTCAGTTCTCCCCTCTGTCCCTCCGGGAGTAGGGGGAGGGCAAGAAGGGGGGGAGTGAGTGAACAAGCTGTCTGCCTGGTTTTAAACCACGACACCTATATATATATATATAGTTTTACACTCACTTTGTTACAGTTACAGGGGGAGAAATGCGTTAGGGTTAGTGTTAGGGTGGAGAACATCTGTGGGTCATTAGAATGCTCTTGAACATGCTTTATTTTGCTCAGTTAGGTACCTTTACTGTGTTTTCCTATATATATATAGTATTACACTCACTTTGTTACAGGCACAGACAGGGAAATGCGTTAGGGCTAGGGTTATAGTTAGGGTTAGGGTGCAGAACCTTTGTGGGTCATTAGAATGCACTTAAACATGGTTTATTTTGCTCACTTTGTTACATTTTCTGTGTTTTCTTATATAAAAATATATAGTATTACACTCACTTTGTTACAGTTACAGGGGGAGAAATGGGTTAGGGTTAGAATTAGGGTTAGGATTAGGGTTAGGCTTGAGAAACTCTGTGGGTCATTAGAATGCTCTTGAACATGCTTTATTTTGCTCACTTTGTTACGTTTACTGCTTTTTTCTATATATAGAGAGTATTACAATCACTTTGTTACTCTTACGGGGGGGAAATGGGTTTGGGTTAGGGATAGGGTTTAGGATTAGGGTTGAGAAACTCTGTGGGTCATTAGAATGCTCTTGAATATGCATTATTTTGCTCACTTTGTTGCGTTTACTGCGTTTTCCTATATATATCTACATAGTATTACACTCACTTGGTTACAGTTAGAGTGGGAGAAATGCATTAGGGTTAGGCTTGAGAACCTCTGTGGGTCATTAGAATGCTCGTGAATATGCTTTATTTTGCACACTTTGTTACGTTTACTGTGTTCTCCTATATATGTATCGATATAGTATTACACTCACTTTGTTACAGTTACAGGGGAGAAATGGGTTAGGGTTAGGGTTAGGGTTAGGGTTAGGGGTTAGGGTTAGTGTTAGGGTTAGGGGTTAGGGTTAGGGTTAGGGTTAGGGTTAGGGTTAGGGTTAGGGTTGAGAACCTCTGTGGGTCATTAGAATGCTCTTGAACATGCATTATTTTTCTCACTTCGTTACGTTTACTGCTTTTTTATATATATATATATAGCATTACGCTCACTTTGTTACACTTACAGAGAGAGAAATGGGTTAGGGTTAGAATTAGGGTTAGGATTAGGGTTAGGCTTGAGAAACTCTGTGGGTCATTAGAATGCTCTTGAACATGCTTTATTTTGCTCACTTTGTTACGTTTACTGCTTTTTTCTATATACATAGAGTATTACAATCACTTTGTTACTCTTACGGGGGAGAAATGGGTTTGGGTTAGGGATAGGGTTAGGGTTAGGGTTAGGGTTAGGGGTTAGGGTTAGGGTTAGGGTTAGGGGTTAGGGTTAGGCGTTAGGGTTAGGGTTAGGGTTAGGGTTAGGGTAGAGAACCTCTGTGGGTCATTAGAATGCTCTTGAACATGCATTATTTTTCTCACTTCGTTACGTTTACTGCTTTTTTATATATATATATATAGCATTACGCTCACTTTGTTACACTTACAGGGAGAGAAATGGGTTTGGGTTAGGGTTTGGGTTAGGGTTGAGAAACTCTGTGGGTCATTAGAATGCTCTTCAACATGCTTTATTTTTCTCACTTTGTTACGTTTACTGTGTTTTCCTATATGCGTATATATTTCGTATTACACTCACTTTGTTACAGTTACAGGGGGTCAAATGTATTAGGGTTAGGGTTAGGGTTAAGGTTAGGGTTAGGGTTAGGGTTAGGGTTGAGAACCTCATTGGGTCATTAGAATGCTCTTGAACATGCTTTATTTTTCTCACTTCGTTACGTTTACTGTGTTTTCCTATTGTCCTGGCTTCAGAAGTAGCCGTCATTTTTCTCCTTCTTGGTAGCTGGTACAGTGCAGTGTTTTGACTTTCAGCGTGGGAACAGAGCTGATAGAGATGCTTTGGTTTGGCCAAGGACTTTTGAGCCTCATGCTCTGCCACGGAGGAGGGGAAGCCGGGAGGAATCAGACACAGGACACCTGACCCAAGCTAGCGAAAGAGGTATTCCATACCACAGCACGTCATGCCCAGGATGTAACTGGGAGTGAGACGGAAGGGCTGGGAGACTGCAGGGTTGTAGGAGGTATCGGTCGGTGCTTGGTCGGGCTGGGGGGAGCCGAGTTTTCAGTCGGCTGGTGATGAGGTGTTGTATTCTCTTCCCTTGTTATTTCCTTTATCATTCTTATTACTGGAGGTAGCAGTAGTGATTTGTGTTATACCTTAGTTACTAAAATGTTCTTATCTGAACCTGTGGGACTTGCATTATTTTCAGTTCTCCCCTCTGTCCCTCCGGGAGTAGGGGGAGGGCAAGAAGGGGGGGAGTGAGTGAACAAGCTGTCTGCCTGGTTTTAAACCACGACACCTATATATATATATATATAGTTTTACACTCACTTTGTTACAGTTACAGGGGGAGAAATGCGTTAGGGTTAGTGTTAGGGTTAGGGTTAGGGTGGAGAACATCTGTGGGTCATTAGAATGCTCTTGAACATGCTTTATTTTGCTCAGTTAGGTACCTTTACTGTGTTTTCCTATATATATATAGTATTACACTCACTTTGTTACAGGCACAGACAGGGAAATGCGTTAGGGCTAGGGTTATAGTTAGGGTTAGGGTGCAGAACCTTTGTGGGTCATTAGAATGCACTTAAACATGGTTTATTTTGCTCACTTTGTTACATTTTCTGTGTTTTCTTATATAAAAATATATAGTATTACACTCACTTTGTTACAGTTACAGGGGGAGAAATGGGTTAGGGTTAGAATTAGGGTTAGGATTAGGGTTAGGCTTGAGAAACTCTGTGGGTCATTAGAATGCTCTTGAACATGCTTTATTTTGCTCACTTTGTTACGTTTACTGCTTTTTTCTATATATAGAGAGTATTACAATCACTTTGTTACTCTTACGGGGGAGAAATGGGTTTGGGTTAGGGATAGGGTTTAGGATTAGGGTTGAGAAACTCTGTGGGTCATTAGAATGCTCTTGAATATGCATTATTTTGCTCACTTTGTTGCGTTTACTGCGTTTTCCTATATATATCTACATAGTATTACACTCACTTGGTTACAGTTAGAGTGGGAGAAATGCATTAGGGTTAGGCTTGAGAACCTCTGTGGGTCATTAGAATGCTCGTGAATATGCTTTATTTTGCACACTTTGTTACGTTTACTGTGTTCTCCTATATATGTATCGATATAGTATTACACTCACTTTGTTACAGTTACAGGGGAGAAATGGGTTAGGGTTAGGGTTAGGGTTAGGGTTAGGGTTAGGGTTAGGGGTTAGGGTTAGGGTTAGGGTTAGGGTTGAGAACCTCTGTGGGTCATTAGAATGCTCTTGAACATGCATTATTTTTCTCACTTCGTTACGTTTACTGCTTTTTTATATATATATATATAGCATTACGCTCACTTTGTTACACTTACAGGGAGAGAAATGGGTTTGGGTTAGGGTTAGGGTTAGGGTTGAGAAACTCTGTGGGTCATTAGAATGCTCTTCAACATGCTTTATTTTTCTCACTTTGTTACGTTTACTGTGTTTTCCTATATGCGTATATATTTCGTATTACACTCACTTTGTTACAGTTACAGGGGGTCAAATGTGTTAGGGTTAGGGTTAGGGTTAAGGTTAGGGTTAGGGTTAGGGTTAGGGTTGAGAACCTCTGTGGGTCATTAGAATGCTCTTGAACATGCTTTATTTTTCTCACTTCGTTACGTTTACTGTGTTTTCCTATTGTCCTGGCTTCAGAAGTAGCCGTCATTTTTCTCCTTCTTGGTAGCTGGTACAGTGCAGTGTTTTGACTTTCAGCGTGGGAACAGAGCTGATAGAGATGCTTTGGTTTGGCCAAGGACTTTTGAGCCTCATGCTCTGCCACGGAGGAGGGGAAGCCGGGAGGAAGCAGAGACAGGACACCTGACCCAAGCTAGCGAAAGAGGTATTCCATACCACAGCACGTCATGCCCAGGATGTAACTGGGAGTGAGACGGAAGGGCTGGGAGACTGCAGGGTTGTAGGAGGTATCGGTCGGTGCTTGGTCGGGCTGGGGGGAGCCGAGTTTTCAGTCGGCTGGTGATGAGGTGTTGTATTCTCTTCCCTTGTTCTTTCCTTTATCATTCTTATTACTGGAGGTAGCAGTAGTGATTTGTGTTATACCTTAGTTACTAAAATGTTCTTATCTGAACCTGTGGGACTTGCATTATTTTCAGTTCTCCCCTCTGTCCCTTCGGGAGTAGGGGGAGGGCAAGAAGGGGGGAGTGAGTGAACAAGCTGTCTGCCTGGTTTTAAACCACGACACCTATATATATATATATAGTTTTACACTCACTTTGTGACAGTTACAGGGGGAGAAATGCGTTAGGGTTAGTGTTAGGGTTAGGGTTAGGGTGGAGAACATCTGTGGGTCATTAGAATGCTCTTGAACATGCTTTATTTTGCTCAGTTAGGTACCTTTACTGTGTTTTCCTATATATATATAGTATTACACTCACTTTGTTACAGGCACAGACAGGGAAATGCGTTAGGGCTAGGGTTATAGTTAGGGTTAGGGTGCAGAACCTTTGTGGGTCATTAGAATGCACTTAAACATGGTTTATTTTGCTCACTTTGTTACATTTTCTGTGTTTTCTTATATAAAAATATATAGTATTACACTCACTTTGTTACAGTTACAGGGGGAGAAATGGGTTAGGGTTAGAATTAGGGTTAGGATTAGGGTTAGGCTTGAGAAACTCTGTGGGTCATTAGAATGCTCTTGAACATGCTTTATTTTGCTCACTTTGTTACGTTTACTGCTTTTTTCTATATATAGAGAGTATTACAATCACTTTGTTACTCTTACGGGGGAGAAATGGGTTTGGGTTAGGGATAGGGTTTAGGATTAGGGTTGAGAAACTCTGTGGGTCATTAGAATGCTCTTGAATATGCATTATTTTGCTCACTTTGTTGCGTTTACTGCGTTTTCCTATATATATCTACATAGTATTACACTCACTTGGTTACAGTTAGAGTGGGAGAAATGCATTAGGGTTAGGCTTGAGAACCTCTGTGGGTCATTAGAATGCTCGTGAATATGCTTTATTTTGCACACTTTGTTACGTTTACTGTGTTCTCCTATATATGTATCTATATAGTATTACACTCACTTTGTTACAGTTACAGGGGAGAAATGGGTTAGGGTTAGGGTTAGGGTTAGGGTTAGGGTTAGGGTTAGGGTTAGGGGTTAGGGCTAGGGTTAGGGTTAGGGTTAGGGTTAGGGTTGAGAACCTCTGTGGGTCATTAGAATGCTCTTGAACATGCATTATTTTTCTCACTTCGTTACGTTTACTGCTTTTTTATATATATATATATAGCATTACGCTCACTTTGTTACACTTACAGGGAGAGAAATGGGTTAGGGTTAGAATTAGGGTTAGGATTAGGGTTAGGCTTGAGAAACTCTGTGGGTCATTAGAATGCTCTTGAACATGCTTTATTTTGCTCACTTTGTTACGTTTACTGCTTTTTTCTATATACATAGAGTATTACAATCACTTTGTTACTCTTACGGGGGAGAAATGGGTTTGGGTTAGGGATAGGGTTAGGGTTAGGGTTAGGGTTAGGGGTTAGTGTTAGGGTTAGGGTTAGGGTTAGGGGTTAGGGTTAGGCGTTAGGGTTAGGGTTAGGGTTAGGGTTAGGGTTAGGGTAGAGAACCTCTGTGGGTCATTAGAATGCTCTTGAACATGCATTATTTTTCTCACTTCGTTACGTTTACTGCTTTTTTATATATATATATATAGCATTACGCTCACTTTGTTACACTTACAGGGAGAGAAATGGGTTTGGGTTAGGGTTAGGGTTAGGGTTGAGAAACTCTGTGGGTCATTAGAATGCTCTTCAACATGCTTTATTTTTCTCACTTTGTTACGTTTACTGTGTTTTCCTATATGCGTATATATTTCGTATTACACTCTGTTACAGTTACAGGGGGTCAAATGTGTTAGGGTTAGGGTTAGGGGTAAGGTTAGGGTTAGGGTTAGGGTTAGGGTTGAGAACCTCTGTGGGTCATTAGAATGCTCTTGAACATGCTTTATTTTTCTCACTTCGTTACGTTTACTGTGTTTTCCTATTGTCCTGGCTTCAGAAGTAGCCGTCATTTTTCTCCTTCTTGGTAGCTGGTACAGTGCAGTGTTTTGACTTTCAGCGTGGGAACAGAGCTGATAGAGATGCTTTGGTTTGGCCAAGGACTTTTGAGCCTCATGCTCTGCCACGGAGGAGGGGAAGCCGGGAGGAAGCAGAGACAGGACACCTGACCCAAGCTAGCGAAAGAGGTATTCCATACCACAGCACGTCATGCCCAGGATGTAACTGGGAGTGAGACGGAAGGGCTGGGAGACTGCAGGGTTGTAGGAGGTATCGGTCGGTGCTTGGTCGGGCTGGGGGGAGCCGAGTTTTCAGTCGGCTGGTGATGAGGTGTTGTATTCTCTTCCCTTGTTATTTCCTTTATCATTCTTATTACTGGAGGTAGCAGTAGTGATTTGTGTTATACCTTAGTTACTAAAATGTTCTTATCTGAACCTGTGGGACTTGCATTATTTTCAGTTCTCCCCTCTGTCCTTCCGGGAGTAGGGGGAGGGCAAGAAGGGGGGGAGTGAGTGAACAAGCTGTCTGCCTGGTTTTAAACCACGACACCTATATATATATATATAGTTTTACACTCACTTTGTTACAGTTACAGGGGGAGAAATGGGTTAGGGTTAGAATTAGGGTTAGGATTAGGGTTAGGCTTGAGAAACTCTGTGGGTCATTAGAATGCTCTTGAACATGCTTTATTTTGCTCACTTTGTTACGTTTACTGCTTTTTTCTATATATATAGAGTATTACAATCACTTTGTTACTCTTACGGGGGAGAAATGGGTTTGGGTTAGGGATAGGGTTTAGGATTAGGGTTGAGAAACTCTGTGGGTCATTAGAATGCTCTTGAATATGCATTATTTTGCTCACTTTGTTGCGTTTACTGCGTTTTCCTATATATATCTACATAGTATTACACTCACTTGGTTACAGTTAGAGTGGGAGAAATGCATTAGGGTTAGGCTTGAGAACCTCTGTGGGTCATTAGAATGCTCGTGAATATGCTTTATTTTGCACACTTTGTTACGTTTACTGTGTTCTCCTATATATGTATCTATATAGTATTACACTCACTTTGTTACAGTTACAGGGGAGAAATGGGTTAGGGTTAGGGTTAGGGTTAGGGTTAGGGTTAGGGTTAGGGGTTAGGGTTAGGGTTAGGGTTAGGGTTAGGGTTAGGGGTTAGGGTTAGGGTTAGGGTTAGGGTTGAGAACCTCTGTGGGTCATTAGAATGCTCTTGAACATGCATTATTTTTCTCACTTCGTTACGTTTACTGCTTTTTTATATATATATATATAGCATTACGCTCACTTTGTTACACTTACAGGGAGAGAAATGGGTTAGGGTTAGAATTAGGGTTAGGATTAGGGTTAGGCTTGAGAAACTCTGTGGGTCATTAGAATGCTCTTGAACATGATTTATTTTGCTCACTTTGTTACGTTTACTGCTTTTTTCTATATACATAGAGTATTACAATCACTTTGTTACTCTTACGGGGGAGAAATGGGTTTGGGTTAGGGATAGGGTTAGGGTTAGGGTTAGGGGTTAGGGTTAGGGTTAGGGTTAGGGGTTAGGGTTAGGCGTTAGGGTTAGGGTTAGGGTTAGGGTTAGGGTTAGGGTTAGGGTAGAGAACCTCTGTGGGTCATTAGAATGCTCTTGAACATGCATTATTTTTCTCACTTCGTTACGTTTACTGCTTTTTTATATATATATATATAGCATTACGCTCACTTTGTTACACTTACAGGGAGAGAAATGGGTTTGGGTTAGGGTTAGGGTTAGGCTTGAGAAACTCTGTGGGTCATTAGAATGCTCTTGAACATGCTTTATTTTGCTCACTTTGTTACGTTTACTGCTTTTTTCTATATATATAGAGTATTACAATCACTTTGTTACTCTTACGGGGGAGAAATGGGTTTGGGTTAGGGATAGGGTTTAGGATTAGGGTTGAGAAACTCTGTGGGTCATTAGAATGCTCTTGAATATGCATTATTTTGCTCACTTTGTTGCGTTTACTGCGTTTTCCTATATATATCTACATAGTATTACACTCACTTGGTTACAGTTAGAGTGGGAGAAATGCATTAGGGTTAGGCTTGAGAACCTCTGTGGGTCATTAGAATGCTCGTGAATATGCTTTATTTTGCACACTTTGTTACGTTTACTGTGTTCTCCTATATATGTATCTATATAGTATTACACTCACTTTGTTACAGTTACAGGGGAGAAATGGGTTAGGGTTAGGGTTAGGGTTAGGGTTAGGGTTAGGGTTAGGGGTTAGGGCTAGGGTTAGGGTTAGGGTTAGGGTTAGGGTTGAGAACCTCTGTGGGTCATTAGAATGCTCTTGAACATGCATTATTTTTCTCACTTCGTTACGTTTACTGCTTTTTTATATATATATATATAGCATTACGCTCACTTTGTTACACTTACAGGGAGAGAAATGGGTTAGGGTTAGAATTAGGGTTAGGATTAGGGTTAGGCTTGAGAAACTCTGTGGGTCATTAGAATGCTCTTGAACATGCTTTATTTTGCTCACTTTGTTACGTTTACTGCTTTTTTTCTATATACATAGAGTATTACAATCACTTTGTTACTCTTACGGGGGAGAAATGGGTTTGGGTTAGGGATAGGGTTAGGGTTAGGGTTAGGGTTAGGGGTTAGTGTTAGGGTTAGGGTTAGGGTTAGGGGTTAGGGTTAGGCGTTAGGGTTAGGGTTAGGGTTAGGGTTAGGGTTAGGGTAGAGAACCTCTGTGGGTCATTAGAATGCTCTTGAACATGCATTATTTTTCTCACTTCGTTACGTTTACTGCTTTTTTATATATATATATATAGCATTACGCTCACTTTGTTACACTTACAGGGAGAGAAATGGGTTTGGGTTAGGGTTAGGGTTAGGGTTGAGAAACTCTGTGGGTCATTAGAATGCTCTTCAACATGCTTTATTTTTCTCACTTTGTTACGTTTACTGTGTTTTCCTATATGCGTATATATTTCGTATTACACTCTGTTACAGTTACAGGGGGTCAAATGTGTTAGGGTTAGGGTTAGGGTAAGGTTAGGGTTAGGGTTAGGGTTAGGTTTGAGAACCTCTGTGGGTCATTAGAATGCTCTTGAACATGCTTTATTTTTCTCACTTCGTTACGTTTACTGTGTTTTCCTATTGTCCTGGCTTCAGAAGTAGCCGTCATTTTTCTCCTTCTTGGTAGCTGGTACAGTGCAGTGTTTTGACTTTCAGCGTGGGAACAGAGCTGATAGAGATGCTTTGGTTTGGCCAAGGACTTTTGAGCCTCATGCTCTGCCACGGAGGAGGGGAAGCCGGGAGGAAGCAGAGACAGGACACCTGACCCAAGCTAGCGAAAGAGGTATTCCATACCACAGCACGTCATGCCCAGGATGTAACTGGGAGTGAGACGGAAGGGCTGGGAGACTGCAGGGTTGTAGGAGGTATCGGTCGGTGCTTGGTCGGGCTGGGGGGAGCCGAGTTTTCAGTCGGCTGGTGATGAGGTGTTGTATTCTCTTCCCTTGTTATTTCCTTTATCATTCTTATTACTGGAGGTAGCAGTAGTGATTTGTGTTATACCTTAGTTACTAAAATGTTCTTATCTGAACCTGTGGGACTTGCATTATTTTCAGTTCTCCCCTCTGTCCCTCCGGGAGTAGGGGGAGGGCAAGAAGGGGGGGAGTGAGTGAACAAGCTGTCTGCCTGGTTTTAAACCACGACACCTATATATATATATATAGTTTTACACTTACTTTGTTACAGTTACAGGGGGAGAAATGGGTTAGGGTTAGAATTAGGGTTAGGATTAGGGTTAGGCTTGAGAAACTCTGTGGGTCATTAGAATGCTCTTGAACATGCTTTATTTTGCTCACTTTGTTACGTTTACTGCTTTTTTCTATATATATAGAGTATTACAATCACTTTGTTACTCTTACGGGGGAGAAATGGGTTTGGGTTAGGGATAGGGTTTAGGATTAGGGTTGAGAAACTCTGTGGGTCATTAGAATGCTCTTGAATATGCATTATTTTGCTCACTTTGTTGCGTTTACTGCGTTTTCCTATATATATCTACATAGTATTACACTCACTTGGTTACAGTTAGAGTGGGAGAAATGCATTAGGGTTAGGCTTGAGAACCTCTGTGGGTCATTAGAATGCTCGTGAATATGCTTTATTTTGCACACTTTGTTACGTTTACTGTGTTCTCCTATATATGTATCTATATAGTATTACACTCACTTTGTTACAGTTACAGGGGAGAAATGGGTTAGGGTTAGGGTTAGGGTTAGGGTTAGGGTTAGGGGTTAGGGTTAGGGTTAGGGTTAGGGTTAGGGTTAGGGGTTAGGGTTAGGGTTAGGGTTAGGGTTAGGGTTGAGAACCTCTGTGGGTCATTAGAATGCTCTTGAACATGCATTATTTTTCTCACTTCGTTACGTTTACTGCTTTTTTATATATATATATATAGCATTACGCTCACTTTGTTACACTTACAGGGAGAGAAATGGGTTAGGGTTAGAATTAGGGTTAGGATTAGGGTTAGGCTTGAGAAACTCTGTGGGTCATTAGAATGCTCTTGAACATGATTTATTTTGCTCACTTTGTTACGTTTACTGCTTTTTTCTATATACATAGAGTATTACAATCACTTTGTTACTCTTACGGGGGAGAAATGGGTTTGGGTTAGGGATAGGGTTAGGGTTAGGGTTAGGGGTTAGGGTTAGGGTTAGGGTTAGGGGTTAGGGTTAGGCGTTAGGGTTAGGGTTAGGGTTAGGGTTAGGGTTAGGGTTAGGGTAGAGAACCTCTGTGGGTCATTAGAATGCTCTTGAACATGCATTATTTTTCTCACTTCGTTACGTTTACTGCTTTTTTTATATATATATATATAGCATTACGCTCACTTTGTTACACTTACAGGGAGAGAAATGGGTTTGGGTTAGGGTTAGGGTTAGGGTTGAGAAACTCTGTGGGTCATTAGAATGCTCTTCAACATGCTTTATTTTTCTCACTTTGTTACGTTTGCTGTGTTTTCCTATATGCGTATATATTTCGTATTACACTCACTTTGTTACAGTTACAGGGGGTCAAATGTGTTAGGGTTAGGGTTAGGGTTAAGGTTAGGGTTAGGGTTAGGGTTAGGGTTGAGAACCTCTGTGGGTCATTAGAATGCTCTTGAACATGCTTTATTTTTCTCACTTCGTTACGTTTACTGTGTTTTCCTATTGTCCTGGCTTCAGAAGTAGCCGTCATTTTTCTCCTTCTTGGTAGCTGGTACAGTGCAGTGTTTTGACTTTCAGCGTGGGAACAGAGCTGATAGAGATGCTTTGGTTTGGCCAAGGACTTTTGAGCCTCATGCTCTGCCACGGAGGAGGGGAAGCCGGGAGGAAGCAGAGACAGGACACCTGACCCAAGCTAGCGAAAGAGGTATTCCATACCACAGCACGTCATGCCCAGGATGTAACTGGGAGTGAGACGGAAGGGCTGGGAGACTGCAGGGTTGTAGGAGGTATCGGTCGGTGCTTGGTCGGGCTGGGGGGAGCCGAGTTTTCAGTCGGCTGGTGATGAGGTGTTGTATTCTCTTCCCTTGTTCTTTCCTTTATCATTCTTATTACTGGAGGTAGCAGTAGTGATTTGTGTTATACCTTAGTTACTAAAATGTTCTTATCTGAACCTGTGGGACTTGCATTATTTTCAGTTCTCCCCTCTGTCCCTTCGGGAGTAGGGGGAGGGCAAGAAGGGGGGGAGTGAGTGAACAAGCTGTCTGCCTGGTTTTAAACCACGACACCTATATATATATATATAGTTTTACACTCACTTTGTGACAGTTACAGGGGGAGAAATGCGTTAGGGTTAGTGTTAGGGTTAGGGTTAGGGTGGAGAACATCTGTGGGTCATTAGAATGCTCTTGAACATGCTTTATTTTGCTCAGTTAGGTACCTTTACTGTGTTTTCCTATATATATATAGTATTACACTCACTTTGTTACAGGCACAGACAGGGAAATGCGTTAGGGCTAGGGTTATAGTTAGGGTTAGGGTGCAGAACCTTTGTGGGTCATTAGAATGCACTTAAACATGGTTTATTTTGCTCACTTTGTTACATTTTCTGTGTTTTCTTATATAAAAATATATAGTATTACACTCACTTTGTTACAGTTACAGGGGGAGAAATGGGTTAGGGTTAGAATTAGGGTTAGGATTAGGGTTAGGCTTGAGAAACTCTGTGGGTCATTAGAATGCTCTTGAACATGCTTTATTTTGCTCACTTTGTTACGTTTACTGCTTTTTTCTATATATAGAGAGTATTACAATCACTTTGTTACTCTTACGGGGGAGAAATGGGTTTGGGTTAGGGATAGGGTTTAGGATTAGGGTTGAGAAACTCTGTGGGTCATTAGAATGCTCTTGAATATGCATTATTTTGCTCACTTTGTTGCGTTTACTGCGTTTTCCTATATATATCTACATAGTATTACACTCACTTGGTTACAGTTAGAGTGGGAGAAATGCATTAGGGTTAGGCTTGAGAACCTCTGTGGGTCATTAGAATGCTCGTGAATATGCTTTATTTTGCACACTTTGTTACGTTTACTGTGTTCTCCTATATATGTATCTATATAGTATTACACTCACTTTGTTACAGTTACAGGGGAGAAATGGGTTAGGGTTAGGGTTAGGGTTAGGGGTTAGGGTTAGGGGTTAGTGTTAGGGTTAGGGTTAGGTGTTAGGGTTAGGGTTAGGGTTAGGGTTAGGGTTAGGGTTGAGAACCTCTGTGGGTCATTAGAATGCTCTTGAACATGCATTATTTTTCTCACTTCGTTACGTTTACTGCTTTTTTATATATATATATATAGCATTACGCTCACTTTGTTACACTTACAGGGAGAGAAATGGGTTAGGGTTAGAATTAGGGTTAGGATTAGGGTTAGGCTTGAGAAACTCTGTGGGTCATTAGAATGCTCTTGAACATGCTTTATTTTGCTCACTTTGTTACGTTTACTGCTTTTTTCTATATACATAGAGTATTACAATCACTTTGTTACTCTTACGGGGGAGAAATGGGTTTGGGTTAGGGATAGGGTTAGGGTTAGGGTTAGGGTTAGGGGTTAGGGTTAGGGTTAGGGTTAGGGGTTAGGGTTAGGCGTTAGGGTTAGGGTTAGGGTTAGGGTTAGGGTTAGGGTAGAGAACCTCTGTGGGTCATTAGAATGCTCTTGAACATGCATTATTTTCCTCACTTCGTTACGTTTACTGCTTTTTTATATATATATATATAGCATTACGCTCACTTTGTTACACTTACAGGGAGAGAAATGGGTTTGGGTTAGGGTTAGGGTTAGGGTTGAGAAACTCTGTGGGTCATTAGAATGCTCTTCAACATGCTTTATTTTTCTCACTTTGTTACGTTTACTGTGTTTTCCTATATGCGTATATATTTCGTATTACACTCACTTTGTTACAGTTACAGGGGGTCAAATGTGTTAGGGTTAGGGTTAGGGTTAGGGTTACGGTTAGGGTTAGGGTTAGGGTTGAGGGTTAGGGTTACGGTTAGGGTTAGGGTTAGGGTTGAGAACCTCTGTGGGTCATTAGAATGCTCTTGAACATGCTTTATTTTGCTCACTTCGTTACGTTTACTGTGTTTTCCTATTGTCCTGGCTTCAGAAGTAGCCGTCATTTTTCTCCTTCTTGGTAGCTGGTACAGTGCAGTGTTTTGACTTTCAGCGTGGGAACAGAGCTGATAGGGATGCTTTGGTTTGGCCAAGGACTTTTGAGCCTCATGCTCTGCCACGGAGGAGGGGAAGCCGGGAGGAAGCAGAGACAGGACACCTGACCCAAGCTAGCGAAAGAGGTATTCCATACCACAGCACGTCATGCCCAGGATGTAACTGGGAGTGAGACGGAAGGGCTGGGAGACTGCAGGGTTGTAGGAGGTATCGGTCGGTGCTTGGTCGGGCTGGGGGGAGCCGAGTTTTCAGTCGGCTGGTGATGAGGTGTTGTATTCTCTTCCCTTGTTATTTCCTTTATCATTCTTATTACTGGAGGTAGCAGTAGTGATTTGTGTTATACCTTAGTTACTAAAATGTTCTTATCTGAACCTGTGGGACTTGCATTATTTTCAGTTCTCCCCTCTGTCCCTCCGGGAGTAGGGGGAGGGCAAGAAGGGGGGGAGTGAGTGAACAAGCTGTCTGCCTGGTTTTAAACCACGACACCTATATATATATATATAGTTTTACACTCACTTTGTTACAGTTACAGGGGGAGAAATGCGTTAGGGTTAGTGTTAGGGTTAGGGTTAGGGTGGAGAACATCTGTGGGTCATTAGAATGCTCTTGAACATGCTTTATTTTGCTCAGTTAGGTACCTTTACTGTGTTTTCCTATATATATATAGTATTACACTCACTTTGTTACAGGCACAGACAGGGAAATGCGTTAGGGCTAGGGTTATAGTTAGGGTTAGGGTGCAGAACCTTTGTGGGTCATTAGAATGCACTTAAACATGGTTTATTTTGCTCACTTTGTTACATTTTCTGTGTTTTCTTATATAAAAATATATAGTATTACACTCACTTTGTTACAGTTACAGGGGGAGAAATGGGTTAGGGTTAGAATTAGGGTTAGGATTAGGGTTAGGCTTGAGAAACTCTGTGGGTCATTAGAATGCTCTTGAACATGCTTTATTTTGCTCACTTTGTTACGTTTACTGCTTTTTTCTATATATATAGAGTATTACAATCACTTTGTTACTCTTACGGGGGAGAAATGGGTTTGGGTTAGGGATAGGGTTTAGGATTAGGGTTGAGAAACTCTGTGGGTCATTAGAATGCTCTTGAATATGCATTATTTTGCTCACTTTGTTGCGTTTACTGCGTTTTCCTATATATATCTACATAGTATTACACTCACTTGGTTACAGTTAGAGTGGGAGAAATGCATTAGGGTTAGGCTTGAGAACCTCTGTGGGTCATTAGAATGCTCGTGAATATGTTTTATTTTGCACACTTTGTTACGTTTACTGTGTTCTCCTATATATGTATCTATATAGTATTACACTCACTTTGTTACAGTTACAGGGGAGAAATGGGTCAGGGTTAGGGTTAGGGTTAGGGTTAGGGGTTAGGGTTAGGGTTAGGGTTAGGGTTAGGTTAGGGGTTAGGGTTAGGGTTAGGGTTAGGGTTGAGAACCTCTGTGGGTCATTAGAATGCTCTTGAACATGCATTATTTTTCTCACTTCGTTACGTTTACTGCTTTTTTATATATATATATAGCATTACGCTCACTTTGTTACACTTACAGGGAGAGAAATGGGTTAGGGTTAGAATTAGGGTTAGGATTAGGGTTAGGCTTGAGAAACTCTGTGGGTCATTAGAATGCTCTTGAACATGCTTTATTTTGCTCACTTTGTTACGTTTACTGCTTTTTTCTATATACATAGAGTATTACAATCACTTTGTTACTCTTACGGGGGAGAAATGGGTTTGGGTTAGGGATAGGGTTAGGGTTAGGGTTAGGGGTTAGGGTTAGGGTTAGGGTTAGGGTTAGGGGTTAGGGTTAGGCGTTAGGGTTAGGCGTTAGGGTTAGGGTTAGGGTTAGGGTAGAGAACCTCTGTGGGTCATTAGAATGCTCTTGAACATGCATTATTTTTCTCACTTCGTTACGTTTACTGCTTTTTTATATATATATATATAGCATTACGCTCACTTTGTTACACTTACAGGGAGAGAAATGGGTTTGGGTTAGGGTTAGGGTTAGGGTTGAGAAACTCTGTGGGTCATTAGAAAGCTCTTCAACATGCTTTATTTTTCTCACTTTGTTACGTTTACTGTGTTTTCCTATATGCGTATATATTTCGTATTACACTCACTTTGTTACAGTTACAGGGGGTCAAATGTGTTAGGGTTAGGGTTAGGGTTAAGGTTAGGGTTAGGGTTAGGGTTAGGGTTGAGAACCTCTGTGGGTCATTAGAATGCTCTTGAACATGCTTTATTTTTCTCACTTCGTTACGTTTACTGTGTTTTCCTATTGTCCTGGCTTCAGAAGTAGCCGTCATTTTTCTCCTTCTTGGTAGCTGGTACAGTGCAGTGTTTTGACTTTCAGCGTGGGAACAGAGCTGATAGAGATGCTTTGGTTTGGCCAAGGACTTTTGAGCCTCATGCTCTGCCACGGAGGAGGGGAAGCCGGGAGGAAGCAGAGACAGGACACCTGACCCAAGCTAGCGAAAGAGGTATTCCATACCACAGCACGTCATGCCCAGGATGTAACTGGGAGTGAGACGGAAGGGCTGGGAGACTGCAGGGTTGTAGGAGGTATCGGTCGGTGCTTGGTCGGGCTGGGGGGAGCCGAGTTTTCAGTCGGCTGGTGATGAGGTGTTGTATTCTCTTCCCTTGTTATTTCCTTTATCATTCTTATTACTGGAGGTAGCAGTAGTGATTTGTGTTATACCTTAGTTACTAAAATGTTCTTATCTGAACCTGTGGGACTTGCATTATTTTCAGTTCTCCCCTCTGTCCCTCCGGGAGTAGGGGGAGGGCAAGAAGGGGGGGAGTGAGTGAACAAGCTGTCTGCCTGGTTTTAAACCACGACACCTATATATATATATATAGTTTTACACTCACTTTGTTACAGTTACAGGGGGAGAAATGCGTTAGGGTTAGTGTTAGGGTTAGGGTTAGGGTGGAGAACATCTGTGGGTCATTAGAATGCTCTTGAACATGCTTTATTTTGCTCAGTTAGGTACCTTTACTGTGTTTTCCTATATATATATAGTATTACACTCACTTTGTTACAGGCACAGACAGGGAAATGCGTTAGGGCTAGGGTTATAGTTAGGGTTAGGGTGCAGAACCTTTGTGGGTCATTAGAATGCACTTAAACATGGTTTATTTTGCTCACTTTGTTACATTTTCTGTGTTTTCTTATATAAAAATATATAGTATTACACTCACTTTGTTACAGTTACAGGGGGAGAAATGGGTTAGGGTTAGAATTAGGGTTAGGATTAGGGTTAGGCTTGAGAAACTCTGTGGGTCATTAGAATGCTCTTGAACATGCTTTATTTTGCTCACTTTGTTACGTTTACTGCTTTTTTCTATATATAGAGAGTATTACAATCACTTTGTTACTCTTACGGGGGAGAAATGGGTTTGGGTTAGGGATAGGGTTTAGGATTAGGGTTGAGAAACTCTGTGGGTCATTAGAATGCTCTTGAATATGCATTATTTTGCTCACTTTGTTGCGTTTACTGCGTTTTCCTATATATATCTACATAGTATTACACTCACTTGGTTACAGTTAGAGTGGGAGAAATGCATTAGGGTTAGGCTTGAGAACCTCTGTGGGTCATTAGAATGCTCGTGAATATGCTTTATTTTGCACACTTTGTTACGTTTACTGTGTTCTCCTATATATGTATCTATATAGTATTACACTCACTTTGTTACAGTTACAGGGGAGAAATGGGTTAGGGTTAGGGTTAGGGTTAGGGTTAGGGTTAGGGGTTAGGGTTAGGGTTAGGGTTAGGGTTAGGTTAGGGGTTAGGGTTAGGGTTAGGGTTAGGGTTGAGAACCTCTGTGGGTCATTAGAATGCTCTTGAACATGCATTATTTTTCTCACTTCGTTACGTTTACTGCTTTTTTATATATATATATATAGCATTACGCTCACTTTGTTACACTTACAGGGAGAGAAATGGGTTAGGGTTAGAATTAGGGTTAGGATTAGGGTTAGGCTTGAGAAACTCTGTGGGTCATTAGAATGCTCTTGAACATGCTTTATTTTGCTCACTTTGTTACGTTTACTGCTTTTTTCTGTATACATAGAGTATTACAATCACTTTGTTACTCTTACGGGGGAGAAATGGGTTTGGGTTTGGGTTAGGGTTAGGGTTAGGGTTAGGGGTAAGGGTTAGGTGTTAGGGTTAGGGTTAGGGTTAGGGTTAGGGTTAGGGTTAGGGTAGAGAACCTCTGTGGGTCATTAGAATGCTCTTGAACATGCATTATTTTTCTCACTTCGTTACGTTTACTGCTTTTTTATATATATATATATAGCATTACGCTCACTTTGTTACACTTACAGGGAGAGAAATGGGTTTGGGTTAGGGTTAGGGTTAGGGTTGAGAAACTCTGTGGGTCATTAGAATGCTCTTCAACATGCTTTATTTTTCTCACTTTGTTACGTTTACTGCTTTTTTATATATATATATATAGCATTACGCTCACTTTGTTACACTTACAGGGAGAGAAATGGGTTTGGGTTAGGGTTAGGGTTAGGCTTGAGAAACTCTGTGGGTCATTAGAATGCTCTTGAACATGCTTTATTTTGCTCACTTTGTTACGTTTACTGCTTTTTTCTATATACATAGAGTATTACAATCACTTTGTTACTCTTACGGGGGAGAAATGGGTTTTGGTTAGGGATAGGGTTAGGGTTAGGGTTAGGGTTAGGGGTTAGGGTTAGGGTTAGGGTTAGGGTTAGGGGTTAGGGTTAGGCGTTAGGGTTAGGGTTAGGGTTAGGGTTAGGGTAGAGAACCTCTGTGGGTCATTAGAATGCTCTTGAACATGCATTATTTTTCTCACTTCGTTACGTTTACTGCTTTTTTATATATATATATATAGCATTACGCTCACTTTGTTACACTTACAGGGAGAGAAATGGGTTTGGGTTAGGGTTAGGGTTAGGGTTGAGAAACTCTGTGGGTCATTAGAATGCTCTTCAACATGCTTTATTTTTCTCACTTTGTTACGTTTACTGTGTTTTCCTATATGCGTATATATTTCGTATTACACTCACTTTGTTACAGTTACAGGGGGTCAAATGTGTTAGGGTTAGGGTTAGGGTTAAGGTTAGGGTTAGGGTTAGTGTTAGGGTTGAGAACCTCTGTGGGTCATTAGAATGCTCTTGAACATGCTTTATTTTTCTCACTTCGTTACGTTTACTGTGTTTTCCTATTGTCCTGGCTTCAGAAGTAGCCGTCATTTTTCTCCTTCTTGGTAGCTGGTACAGTGCAGTGTTTTGACTTTCAGCGTGGGAACAGAGCTGATAGAGATGCTTTGGTTTGGCCAAGGACTTTTGAGCCTCATGCGCTGCCACGGAGGAGGGGAAGCCGGGAGGAAGCAGAGACAGGACACCTGACCCAAGCTAGCGAAAGAGGTATTCCATACCACAGCACGTCATGCCCAGGATGTAACTGGGAGTGAGACGGAAGGGCTGGGAGACTGCAGGGTTGTAGGAGGTATCGGTCGGTGCTTGGTCGGGCTGGGGGGAGCCGAGTTTTCAGTCGGCTGGTGATGAGGTGTTGTATTCTCTTCCCTTGTTATTTCCTTTATCATTCTTATTACTGGAGGTAGCAGTAGTGATTTGTGTTATACCTTAGTTACTAAAATGTTCTTATCTGAACCTGTGGGACTTGCATTATTTTCAGTTCTCCCCTCTGTCCCTCCGGGAGTAGGGGGAGGGCAAGAAGGGGGGGAGTGAGTGAACAAGCTGTCTGCCTGGTTTTAAACCACGACACCTATATATATATATATAGTTTTACACTCACTTTGTTACAGTTACAGGGGGAGAAATGCGTTAGGGTTAGTGTTAGGGTTAGGGTGGAGAACATCTGTGGGTCATTAGAATGCTCTTGAACATGCTTTATTTTGCTCAGTTAGGTACCTTTACTGCGTTTTCCTATATATATATAGTATTACACTCACTTTGTTACAGGCACAGACAGGGAAATGCGTTAGGGCTAGGGTTATAGTTAGGGTTAGGGTGCAGAACCTTTGTGGGTCATTAGAATGCACTTAAACATGGTTTATTTTGCTCACTTTGTTACATTTTCTGTGTTTTCTTATATAAAAATATATAGTATTACACTCACTTTGTTACAGTTACAGGGGGAGAAATGGGTTAGGGTTAGAATTAGGGTTAGGATTAGGGTTAGGCTTGAGAAACTCTGTGGGTCATTAGAATGCTCTTGAACATGCTTTATTTTGCTCACTTTGTTACGTTTACTGCTTTTTTCTATATATAGAGAGTATTACAATCACTTTGTTACTCTTCCGGGGGAGAAATGGGTTTGGGTTAGGGATAGGGTTTAGGATTAGGGTTGAGAAACTCTGTGGGTCATTAGAATGCTCTTGAATATGCATTATTTTGCTCACTTTGTTGCGTTTACTGCGTTTTCCTATTTATATCTACATAGTATTACACTCACTTGGTTACAGTTAGAGTGGGAGAAATGCATTAGGGTTAGGCTTGAGAACCTCTGTGGGTCATTAGAATGCTCGTGAATATGCTTTATTTTGCACACTTTGTTACGTTTACTGTGTTCTCCTATATATGTATCTATATAGTATTACACTCACTTTGTTACAGTTACAGGGGAGAAATGGGTTAGGGTTAGGGTTAGGGTTAGGGTTAGGGTTAGGGGTTAGGGTTAGGGTTAGGGTTAGGGTTAGGGTTAGGGGTTAGGGTTAGGGTTAGGGTTAGGGTTAGGGGTTAGGGTTAGGGTTGAGAACCTCTGTGGGTCATTAGAATGCTCTTGAACATGCATTATTTTTCTCACTTCGTTACGTTTACTGCTTTTTTATATATATATATATAGCATTACGCTCACTTTGTTACACTTACAGGGAGAGAAATGGGTTTGGGTTAGAATTAGGGTTAGGATTAGGGTTAGGCTTGAGAAACTCTGTGGGTCATTAGAATGCTCTTGAACATGCTTTATTTTGCTCACTTTGTTACGTTTACTGCTTTTTTCTATATACATAGAGTATTACAATCACTTTGTTACTCTTACGGGGGAGAAATGGGTTTGGGTTAGGGATAGGGTTAGGGTTAGGGTTAGGGTTAGGGGTTAGGGTTAGGGTTAGGGGTTAGGGTTAGGCGTTAGGGTTAGGGTTAGGGTTAGGGTTAGGGTTAGGGTAGAGAACCTCTGTGGGTCATTAGAATGCTCTTGAACATGCATTATTTTTCTCACTTCGTTACGTTTACTGCTTTTTTATATATATATATATAGCATTACGCTCACTTTGTTACACTTACAGGGAGAGAAATGGGTTTGGGTTAGGGTTAGGGTTAGGGTTGAGAAACTCTGTGGGTCATTAGAATGCTCTTCAACATGCTTTATTTTTCTCACTTTGTTACGTTTACTGTGTTTTCCTATATGCGTATATATTTCGTATTACACTCACTTTGTTACAGTTACAGGGGGTCAAATGTGTTAGGGTTAGGGTTAGGGTTAGGGTTAGGGTTGAGAACCTCTGTGGGTCATTGGAATGCTCTTGAACATGCTTTATTTTTCTCACTTCGTTACGTTTACTGTGTTTTCCTATTGTCCTGGCTTCAGAAGTAGCCGTCATTTTTCTCCTTCTTGGTAGCTGGTACAGTGCAGTGTTTTGACTTTCAGCGTGGGAACAGAGCTGATAGAGATGCTTTGGTTTGGCCAAGGACTTTTGAGCCTCATGCTCTGCCACGGAGGAGGGGAAGCCGGGAGGAAGCAGAGACAGGACACCTGACCCAAGCTAGCGAAAGAGGTATTCCATACCACAGCACGTCATGCCCAGGATGTAACTGGGAGTGAGACGGAAGGGCTGGGAGACTGCAGGGTTGTAGGAGGTATCGGTCGGTGCTTGGTCGGGCTGGGGGGAGCCGAGTTTTCAGTCGGCTGGTGATGTGGTGTTGTATTCTCTTCCCTTGTTATTTCCTTTATCATTCTTATTACTGGAGGTAGCAGTAGTGATTTGTGTTATACCTTAGTTACTAAAATGTTCTTATCTGAACCTGTGGGACTTGCATTATTTTCAGTTCTCCCCTCTGTCCCTCCGGGAGTAGGGGGAGGGCAAGAAGGGGGGGAGTGAGTGAACAAGATGTCTGCCTGGTTTTAAACCACGACACCTATATATATATATATAGTTTTACACTCACTTTGTTACAGTTACAGGGGGAGAAATGCGTTAGGGTTAGTGTTAGGGTTAGGGTTAGGGTGGAGAACATCTGTGGGTCATTAGAATGCTCTTGAACATGCTTTATTTTGCTCAGTTAGGTACCTTTACTGTGTTTTCCTATATATATATAGTATTACACTCACTTTGTTACAGGCACAGACAGGGAAATGCGTTAGGGCTAGGGTTATAGTTAGGGTTAGGGTGCAGAACCTTTGTGGGTCATTAGAATGCACTTAAACACGGTTTATTTTGCTCACTTTGTTACATTTTCTGTGTTTTCTTATATAAAAATATATAGTATTACACTCACTTTGTTACAGTTACAGGGGGAGAAATGGGTTAGGGTTAGAATTAGGGTTAGGATTAGGGTTAGGCTTGAGAAACTCTGTGGGTCATTAGAATGCTCTTGAACATGCTTTATTTTGCTCACTTTGTTACGTTTACTGCTTTTTTCTATATATAGAGAGTATTACAATCACTTTGTTACTCTTACGGGGGAGAAATGGGTTTGGGTTAGGGATAGGGTTTAGGATTAGGGTTGAGAAACTCTGTGGGTCATTAGAATGCTCTTGAATATGCATTATTTTGCTCACTTTGTTGCGTTTACTGCGTTTTCCTATATATATCTACATAGTATTACACTCACTTGGTTACAGTTAGAGTGGGAGAAATGCATTAGGGTTACGCTTGAGAACCTCTGTGGGTCATTAGAATGCTCGTGAATATGCTTTATTTTGCACACTTTGTTACGTTTACTGTGTTCTCCTATATATGTATCTATATAGTATTACACTCACTTTGTTACAGTTACAGGGGAGAAATGGGTTAGGGTTAGGGTTAGGGTTAGGGTTAGGGTTAGGGGTTAGGGTTAGGGTTAGGGTTAGGGTTAGGGTTAGGGGTTAGGGTTAGGGTTAGGGTTAGGGTTAGGGTTAGGGTTGAGAACCTCTGTGGGTCATTAGAATGCTCTTGAACATGCATTATTTTTCTCACTTCGTTACGTTTACTGCTTTTTTATATATATATATATAGCATTACGCTCACTTTGTTACACTTACAGGGAGAGAAATGGGTTTGGGTTAGAATTAGGGTTAGGATTAGGGTTAGGCTTGAGAAACTCTGTGGGTCATTAGAATGCTCTTGAACATGCTTTATTTTGCTCACTTTGTTACGTTTACTGCTTTTTTCTATATACATAGAGTATTACAATCACTTTGTTACTCTTACGGGGGAGAAATGGGTTTGGGTTAGGGATAGGGTTAGGGTTAGGGTTAGGGTTAGGGGTTAGGGTTAGGGTTAGGGGTTAGGGTTAGGCGTTAGGGTTAGGGTTAGGGTTAGGGTTAGGGTTAGGGTAGAGAACCTCTGTGGGTCATTAGAATGCTCTTGAACATGCATTATTTTTCTCACTTCGTTACGTTTACTGCTTTTTTATATATATATATATAGCATTACGCTCACTTTGTTACACTTACAGGGAGAGAAATGGGTTTGGGTTAGGGTTAGGGTTAGGGTTGAGAAACTCTGTGGGTCATTAGAATGCTCTTCAACATGCTTTATTTTTCTCACTTTGTTACGTTTACTGTGTTTTCCTGTATGCGTATATATTTCGTATTACACTCACTTTGTTACAGTTACAGGGGGTCAAATGTGTTAGGGTTAGGGTTAGGGTTAGGGTTAGGGTTGAGAACCTCTGTGGGTCATTGGAATGCTCTTGAACATGCTTTATTTTTCTCACTTCGTTACGTTTACTGTGTTTTCCTATTGTCCTGGCTTCAGAAGTAGCCGTCATTTTTCTCCTTCTTGGTAGCTGGTACAGTGCAGTGTTTTGACTTTCAGCGTGGGAACAGAGCTGATAGAGATGCTTTGGTTTGGCCAAGGACTTTTGAGCCTCATGCTCTGCCACGGAGGAGGGGAAGCCGGGAGGAAGCAGAGACAGGACACCTGACCCAAGCTAGCGAAAGAGGTATTCCATACCACAGCACGTCATGCCCAGGATGTAACTGGGAGTGAGACGGAAGGGCTGGGAGACTGCAGGGTTGTAGGAGGTATCGGTCGGTGCTTGGTCGGGCTGGGGGGAGCCGAGTTTTCAGTCGGCTGGTGATGTGGTGTTGTATTCTCTTCCCTTGTTATTTCCTTTATCATTCTTATTACTGGAGGTAGCAGTAGTGATTTGTGTTATACCTTAGTTACTAAAATGTTCTTATCTGAACCTGTGGGACTTGCATTATTTTCAGTTCTCCCCTCTGTCCCTCCGGGAGTAGGGGGAGGGCAAGAAGGGGGGGAGTGAGTGAACAAGATGTCTGCCTGGTTTTAAACCACGACACCTATATATATATATATAGTTTTACACTCACTTTGTTACAGTTACAGGGGGAGAAATGCGTTAGGGTTAGTGTTAGGGTTAGGGTTAGGGTGGAGAACATCTGTGGGTCATTAGAATGCTCTTGAACATGCTTTATTTTGCTCAGTTAGGTACCTTTACTGTGTTTTCCTATATATATATAGTATTACACTCACTTTGTTACAGGCACAGACAGGGAAATGCGTTAGGGCTAGGGTTATAGTTAGGGTTAGGGTGCAGAACCTTTGTGGGTCATTAGAATGCACTTAAACATGGTTTATTTTGCTCACTTTGTTACATTTTCTGTGTTTTCTTATATAAAAATATATAGTATTACACTCACTTTGTTACAGTTACAGGGGGAGAAATGGGTTAGGGTTAGAATTAGGGTTAGGATTAGGGTTAGGCTTGAGAAACTCTGTGGGTCATTAGAATGCTCTTGAACATGCTTTATTTTGCTCACTTTGTTACGTTTACTGCTTTTTTCTATATATATAGAGTATTACAATCACTTTGTTACTCTTACGGGGGAGAAATGGGTTTGGGTTAGGGATAGGGTTTAGGATTAGGGTTGAGAAACTCTGTGGGTCATTAGAATGCTCTTGAATATGCATTATTTTGCTCACTTTGTTGCGTTTACTGCGTTTTCCTATATATATCTACATAGTATTACACTCACTTGGTTACAGTTAGAGTGGGAGAAATGCATTAGGGTTACGCTTGAGAACCTCTGTGGGTCATTAGAATGCTCGTGAATATGCTTTATTTTGCACACTTTGTTACGTTTACTGTGTTCTCCTATATATGTATCTATATAGTATTACACTCACTTTGTTACAGTTACAGGGGAGAAATGGGTTAGGGTTAGGGTTAGGGTTAGGGTTAGGGTTAGGGGTTAGGGTTAGGGTTAGGGTTAGGGTTAGGGTTAGGGGTTAGGGTTAGGGTTAGGGTTGAGAACCTCTGTGGGTCATTAGAATGCTCTTGAACATGCATTATTTTTCTCACTTCGTTACGTTTACTGCTTTTATATATATATATATATAGCATTACGCTCACTTTGTTACACTTACAGGGAGAGAAATGGGTTAGGGTTAGAATTAGGGTTAGGATTAGGGTTAGGCTTGAGAAACTCTGTGGGTCATTAGAATGCTCTTGAACATGCTTTATTTTGCTCACTTTGTTACGTTTACTGCTTTTTTCTATATACATAGAGTATTACAATCACTTTGTTACTCTTACGGGGGAGAAATGGGTTTGGGTTAGGGATAGGGTTAGGGTTAGGGTTAGGGTTAGGGGTTAGGGTTAGGGTTAGGGGTTAGGGTTAGGCGTTAGGGTTAGGGTTAGGGTTAGGGTTAGGGTAGAGAACCTCTGTGGGTCATTAGAATGCTCTTGAACATGCATTATTTTTCTCACTTCGTTACGTTTACTGCTTTTTTATATATATATATAGCATTACGCTCACTTTGTTACACTTACAGGGAGAGAAATGGGTTTGGGTTAGGGTTAGGGTTAGGGTTGAGAAACTCTGTGGGTCATTAGAATGCTCTTCAACATGCTTTATTTTTCTCACTTTGTTACGTTTTCTGTGTTTTCCTATATGCGTATATATTTCGTATTACACTCACTTTGTTACAGTTAGAGGGGGTCAAATGTGTTAGGGTTAGGGTTAGGGTTAAGGTTAGGGTTAGGGTTAGGGTTGAGAACCTCTGTGGGTCATTAGAATGCTCTTGAACATGCTTTATTTTTCTCACTTCGTTACGTTTACTGTGTTTTCCTATTGTCCTGGCTTCAGAAGTAGCCGTCATTTTTCTCCTTCTTGGTAGCTGGTACAGTGCAGTGTTTTGACTTTCAGCGTGGGAACAGAGCTGATAGAGATGCTTTGGTTTGGCCAAGGACTTTTGAGCCTCATGCTCTGCCACGGAGGAGGGGAAGCCGGGAGGAAGCAGAGACAGGACACCTGACCCAAGCTAGCGAAAGAGGTATTCCATACCACAGCACGTCATGCCCAGGATGTAACTGGGAGTGAGACGGAAGGGCTGGGAGACTGCAGGGTTGTAGGAGGTATCGATCGGTGCTTGGTCGGGCTGGGGGGAGCCGAGTTTTCAGTCGGCTGGTGATGAGGTGTTGTATTCTCTTCCCTTGTTATTTCCTTTATCATTCTTATTACTGGAGGTAGCAGTAGTGATTTGTGTTATACCTTAGTTACTAAAATGTTCTTATCTGAACCTGTGGGACTTGCATTATTTTCAGTTCTCCCCTCTGTCCCTCCGGGAGTAGGGGGAGGGCAAGAAGGGGGGGAGTGAGTGAACAAGCTGTCTGCCTGGTTTTAAACCACGACACCTATATATATATATATAGTTTTACACTCACTTTGTTACAGTTACAGGGGGAGAAATGCGTTAGGGTTAGTGTTAGGGTTAGGGTTAGGGTGGAGAACATCTGTGGGTCATTAGAATGCTCTTGAACATGCTTTATTTTGCTCAGTTAGGTACCTTTACTGTGTTTTCCTATATATATATAGTATTACACTCACTTTGTTACAGGCACAGACAGGGAAATGCGTTAGGGGAAGGGTTATAGTTAGGGTTAGGGTGCAGAACCTTTGTGGGTCATTAGAATGCACTTAAACATGGTTTATTTTGCTCACTTTGTTACATTTTCTGTGTTTTCTTATATAAAAATATATAGTATTGCACTCACTTTGTTACAGTTACAGGGGGAGAAATGGGTTAGGGTTAGAATTAGGGTTAGGATTAGGGTTAGGCTTGAGAAACTCTGTGGGTCATTAGAATGCTCTTGAACATGCTTTATTTTGCTCACTTTGTTACGTTTACTGCTTTTTTCTATATATAGAGAGTATTACAATCACTTTGTTACTCTTACGGGGGAGAAATGGGTTTGGGTTAGGGATAGGGTTTAGGATTAGGGTTGAGAAACTCTGTGGGTCATTAGAATGCTCTTGAATATGCATTATTTTGCTCACTTTGTTGCGTTTACTGCGTTTTCCTATATATATCTACATAGTATTACACTCACTTGGTTACAGTTAGAGTGGGAGAAATGCATTAGGGTTAGGCTTGAGAACCTCTGTGGGTCATTAGAATGCTCGTGAATATGCTTTATTTTGCACACTTTGTTACGTTTACTGTGTTCTCCTATATATGTATCTATATAGTATTACACTCACTTTGTTACAGTTACAGGGGAGAAATGGGTTAGGGTTAGGGTTAGGGTTAGGGTTAGGGTTAGGGGTTAGGGTTAGGGTTAGGGGTTAGGGTTAGGGTTAGGGTTAGGGTTGAGAACCTCTGTGGGTCATTAGAATGCTCTTGAACATGCATTATTTTTCTCACTTCGTTACGTTTACTGCTTTTTTATATATATATATATAGCATTACGCTCACTTTGTTACACTTACAGGGAGAGAAATGGGTTAGGGTTAGGTTTAGGGTTAGGCTTGAGAAACTCTGTGGGTCATTAGAATGCTCTTGAACATGCTTTATTTTGCTCACTTTGTTACGTTTACTGCTTTTTTCTATATACATAGAGTATTACAATCACTTTGTTACTCTTACGGGGGAGAAATGGGTTTGGGTTAGGGATAGGGTTAGGGTTAGGGTTAGGGTTAGGGGTTAGGGTTAGGGTTAGGGTTAGGGTTAGGGGTTAGGGTTAGGCGTTAGGGTTAGGGTTAGGGTTAGGGTTAGGGTAGAGAACCTCTGTGGGTCATTAGAATGCTCTTGAACATGCATTATTTTTCTCACTTCGTTACGTTTACTGCTTTTATATATATATATATAGCATTACGCTCACTTTGTTACACTTACAGGGAGAGAAATGGGTTTGGGTTAGGGTTAGTGTTAGGGTTGAGAAACTCTGTGGGTCATTAGAATGCTCTTCAACATGCTTTATTTTTCTCACTTTGTTACGTTTACTGTGTTTTCCTATATGCGTATATATTTCGTATTACACTCACTTTGTTACAGTTACAGGGGGTCAAATGTGTTAGGGTTAGGGTTAGGGTTAAGGTTAGGGTTAGGGTTAGGGTTAGGGTTAGGGTTGAGAACCTCTGTGGGTCATTAGAATGCTCTTGAACATGCTTTATTTTTCTCACTTCGTTACGTTTACTGTGTTTTCCTATTGTCCTGGCTTCAGAAGTAGCCGTCATTTTTCTCCTTCTTGGTAGCTGGTACAGTGCAGTGTTTTGACTTTCAGCGTGGGAACAGAGCTGATAGAGATGCTTTGGTTTGGCCAAGGACTTTTGAGCCTCATGCTCTGCCACGGAGGAGGGGAAGCCGGGAGGAAGCAGAGACAGGACACCTGACCCAAGCTAGCGAAAGAGGTATTCCATACCACAGCACTTCATGCCCAGGATGTAACTGGGAGTGAGACGGAAGGGCTGGGAGACTGCAGGGTTGTAGGAGGTATCGGTCGGTGCTTGGTCGGGCTGGGGGGAGCCGAGTTTTCAGTCGGCTGGTGATGAGGTGTTGTATTCTCTTCCCTTGTTATTTCCTTTATCATTCTTATTACTGGAGGTAGCAGTAGTGATTTGTGTTATACCTTAGTTACTAAAATGTTCTTATCTGAACCTGTGGGACTTGCATTATTTTCAGTTCTCCCCTCTGTCCCTCCGGGAGTAGGGGGAGGGCAAGAAGGGGGGGAGTGAGAAAACAAGCTGTCTGCCTGGTTTTAAACCACGACACCTATATATATATATATAGTTTTACACTCACTTTGTTACAGTTACAGGGGGAGAAATGCGTTAGGGTTAGTGTTAGGGTTAGGGTTAGGGTGGAGAACATCTGTGGGTCATTAGAATGCTCTTGAACATGCTTTATTTTGCTCAGTTAGGTACCTTTACTGTGTTTTCCTATATATATATAGTATTACACTCACTTTGTTACAGGCACAGACAGGGAAATGCGTTAGGGCTAGGGTTATAGTTAGGGTTAGGGTGCAGAACCTTTGTGGGTCATTAGAATGCACTTAAACATGGTTTATTTTGCTCACTTTGTTACATTTTCTGTGTTTTCTTATATAAAAATATATAGTATTACACTCACTTTGTTACAGTTACGGGGGAGAAATGGGTTAGGGTTAGAATTAGGGTTAGGATTAGGGTTAGGCTTGAGAAACTCTGTGGGTCATTAGAATGCTCTTGAACATGCTTTATTTTGCTCACTTTGTTGCGTTTACTGCTTTTTTCTATATATAGAGAGTATTACAATCACTTTGTTACTCTTACGGGGGAGAAATGGGTTTGGGTTAGGGATAGGGTTTAGGATTAGGGTTGAGAAACTCTGTGGGTCATTAGAATGCTCTTGAATATGCATTATTTTGCTCACTTTGTTGCGTTTACTGCGTTTTCCTATATATATCTACATAGTATTACACTCACTTGGTTACAGTTAGAGTGGGAGAAATGCATTAGGGTTAGGCTTGAGAACCTCTGTGGGTCATTAGAATGCTCGTGAATATGCTTTATTTTGCACACTTTGTTACGTTTACTGTGTTCTCCTATATATGTATCTATATAGTATTACACTCACTTTGTTACAGTTACAGGGGAGAAATGGGTTAGGGTTAGGGTTAGGGTTAGGGTTAGGGTTAGGGGTTAGGGTTAGGGTTAGGGTTAGGGTTAGGGGTTAGGGTTCGGGTTAGGGTTAGGGTTAGGGTTAGGGTTAGGGTTGAGAACCTCCGTGGGTCATTAGAATGCTCTTGAACATGCATTATTTTTCTCACTTCGTTACGTTTACTGCTTTTTTATATATATATATATAGCATTACGCTCACTTTGTTACACTTACAGGGAGAGAAATGGGTTAGGGTTAGGATTAGGGTTAGGATTAGGGTTAGGCTTGAGAAACTCTGTGGGTCATTAGAATGCTCTTGAACATGCTTTATTTTGCTCACTTTGTTACGTTTACTGCTTTTTTCTATATACATAGAGTATTACAATCACTTTGTTACTCTTACGGGGGAGAAATGGGTTTGGGTTAGGGATAGGGTTAGGGTTAGGGTTAGGGTTAGGGGTTAGGGTTAGGGTTAGGGTTAGGGTTAGGGGTTATGGTTAGGCGTTAGGGTTAGGGTTAGGGTAGAGAACCTCTGTGGGTCATTAGAATGCTCTTGAACATGCATTATTTTTCTCACTTTGTTACGTTTACTGCTTTTTTTTATATATATATATAGCATTACGCTCACTTTGTTACACTTACAGGGAGAGAAATGGGTTTGGGTTAGGGTTAGGGTTGAGAAACTCTGTGGGTCATTAGAATGCTCTTCAACATGCTTTATTTTTCTCACTTTGTTACGTTTACTGTGTTTTCCTATATGCGTATATATTTCGTATTACACTCACTTTGTTACAGTTACAGGGGGTCAAATGGGTTAGGGTTAGGGTTAGGGTTAAGGTTAGGGTTAGGGTTAGGGTTAGGGTTGAGAACCTCTGTGGGTCATTAGAATGCTCTTGAACATGCTTTATTTTTCTCACTTCGTTACGTTTACTGTGTTTTCCTATTGTCCTGGCTTCAGAAGTAGCCGTCATTTTTCTCCTTCTTGGAAGCTGGTACAGTGCAGTGTTTTGACTTTCAGCGTGGGAACCAAGCTGATAGAGATGCTTTGGTTTGGCCAAGGACTTTTGAGCCTCATGCTCTGCCACGGAGGAGGGGAAGCCGGGAGGAAGCAGAGACAGGACACCTGACCCAAGCTAGCGAAAGAGGTATTCCATACCACAGCACGTCATGCCCAGGATGTAACTGGGAGTGAGACGGAAGGGCTGGGAGACTGCAGGGTTGTAGGAGGTATCGGTCGGTGCTTGGTCGGGCTGGGGGGAGCCGAGTTTTCAGTCGGCTGGTGATGAGGTGTTGTATTCTCTTCCCTTGTTATTTCCTTTATCATTCTTATTACTGGAGGTAGCAGTAGTGATTTGTGTTATACCTTAGTTAATAAAATGTTCTTATCTGAACCTGTGGGACTTGCATTATTTTCAGTTCTCCCCTCTGTCCCTCCGGGAGTAGGGGGAGGGCAAGAAGGGGGGGAGTGAGTGAACAAGCTGTCTGCCTGGTTTTAAACCACGACACCTATATATATATATATAGTTTTACACTCACTTTGTTACAGTTACAGGGGGAGAAATGCGTTAGGGTTAGTGTTAGGGTTAGGGTTAGGGTGGAGAACATCTGTGGGTCATTAGAATGCTCTTGAACATGCTTTATTTTGCTCAGTTAGGTACCTTTACTGTGTTTTCCTATATATATATAGTATTACACTCACTTTGTTACAGGCACAGACAGGGAAATGCGTTAGGGCTAGGGTTATAGTTAGGGTTAGGGTGCAGAACCTTTGTGGGTCATTAGAATGCACTTAAACATGGTTTATTTTGCTCACTTTGTTACATTTTCTGTGTTTTCTTATATAAAAATATATAGTATTACACTCACTTTGTTACAGTTACAGGGGGAGAAATGGGTTAGGGTTAGAATTAGGGTTAGGATTAGGGTTAGGCTTGAGAAACTCTGTGGGTCATTAGAATGCTCTTGAACATGCTTTATTTTGCTCACTTTGTTACGTTTACTGCTTTTTTCTATATATAGAGAGTATTACAATCACTTTGTTACTCTTACGGGGGAGAAATGGGTTTGGGTTAGGGATAGGGTTTAGGATTAGGGTTGAGAAACTCTGTGGGTCATTAGAATGCTCTTGAATATGCATTATTTTGCTCACTTTGTTGCGTTTACTGCGTTTTCCTATATATATCTACATAGTATTACACTCACTTGGTTACAGTTAGAGTGGGAGAAATGCATTAGGGTTAGGCTTGAGAACCTCTGTGGGTCATTAGAATGCTCGTGAATATGCTTTATTTTGCACACTTTGTTACGTTTACTGTGTTCTCCTATATATGTATCTATATAGTATTACACTCACTTTGTTACAGTTACAGGGGAGAAATGGGTTAGGGTTAGGGTTAGGGTTAGGGTTAGGGTTAGGGGTTAGGGTTAGGGTTAGGGTTAGGGTTAGGGTTAGGGGTTAGGGTTAGGGTTAGGGTTAGGGTTAGGGTTAGGGGTTAGGGTTAGGGTTAGGGTTAGGGTTAGGGTTAGGGTTAGGGTTGAGAAACTCTGTGGGTCATTAGAATGCTCTTGAACATGCTTTATTTTTCTCACTTCGTTACGTTTACTGCTTTTTTATATATATATATATAGCATTACGCTCACTTTGTTACACTTACAGGGAGAGAAATGGGTTTGGGTTAGGGTTAGTGTTAGGGTTGAGAAACTCTGTGGGTCATTAGAATGCTCTTCAACATGATTTATTTTTCTCACTTTGTTACGTTTACTGTGTTTTCCTATATGCGTATATATTTCGTATTACACTCACTTTGTTACAGTTACAGGGGGTCAAATGTGTTAGGGTTAGGGTTAGGGTTAAGGTTAGGGTTAGGGTTAGGGCTAGGGTTGAGAACCTCTGTGGGTCATTAGAATGCTCTTGAACATGCTTTATTTTTCTCACTTCGTTACGTTTACTGTGTTTTCCTATTGTCCTGGCTTCAGAAGTAGCCATCATTTTTCTCCTTCTTGGTAGCTGGTACAGTGCAGTGTTTTGACTTTCAGCGTGGGAACAGAGCTGATAGAGATGCTTTGTTTTGGCCAAGGACTTTTGAGCCTCATGCTCTGCCACGGAGGAGGGGAAGCCGGGAGGAAGCAGAGACAGGACACCTGACCCAAGCTAGCGAAAGAGGTATTCCATACCACAGCACGTCATGCCCAGGATGTAACTGGGAGTGAGACGGAAGGGCTGGGAGACTGCAGGGTTGTAGGAGGTATCGGTCGGTGCTTGGTCGGGCTGGGGGGAGCCGAGTTTTCAGTCGGCTGGTGATGAGGTGTTGTATTCTCTTCCCTTGTTATTTCCTTTATCATTCTTATTACTGGAGGTAGCAGTAGTGATTTGTGTTATACCTTAGTTACTAAAATGTTCTTATCTGAACCTGTGGGACTTGCATTATTTTCAGTTCTCCCCTCTGTCCCTCCGGGAGTAGGGGGAGGGCAAGAAGGGGGGGAGTGAGTGAACAAGCTGTCTGCCTGGTTATAAACCACGACACCTATATATATATATATAGTTTTACACTCACTTTGTTACAGTTACAGGGGGAGAAATGCGTTAGGGTTAGTGTTAGGGTTAGGGTTAGGGTGGAGAACATCTGTGGGTCATTAGAATGCTCTTGAACATGCTTTATTTTGCTCAGTTAGGTACCTTTACTGTGTTTTCCTATATATATATAGTATTATACTCACTTTGTTACAGGCACAGACAGGGAAATGCGTTAGGGCTAGGGTTATAGTTAGGGTTAGGGTGCAGAACCTTTGTGGGTCATTAGAATGCACTTAAACATGGTTTATTTTGCTCACTTTGTTACATTTTCTGTGTTTTCTTATATAAAAATATATAGTATTACACTCACTTTGTTACAGTTACGGGGGAGAAATGGGTTAGGGTTAGAATTAGGGTTAGGATTAGGGTTAGGCTTGAGAAACTCTGTGGGTCATTAGAATGCTCTTGAACATGCTTTATTTTGCTCACTTTGTTGCGTTTACTGCTTTTTTCTATATATAGAGAGTATTACAATCACTTTGTTACTCTTACGGGGGAGAAATGGGTTTGGGTTAGGGATAGGGTTTAGGATTAGGGTTGAGAAACTCAGTGGGTCATTAGAATGCTCTTGAACATGCTTTATTTTGCTCACTTTGTTACGTTTACTGCTTTTTTCTATATATAGAGAGTATTACAATCACTTTGTTACTCTTACGGGGGAGAAATGGGTTTGGGTTAGGGATAGGGTTTAGGATTAGGGTTGAGAAACTCTGTGGGTCATTAGAATGCTCTTGAATATGCATTATTTTGCTCACTTTGTTGCGTTTACTGCGTTTTCCTATATATATCTACATAGTATTACACTCACTTGGTTACAGTTAGAGTGGGAGAAATGCATTAGGGTTAGGCTTGAGAACCTCTGTGGGTCATTAGAATGCTCGTGAATATGCTTTATTTTGCACACTTTGTTACGTTTACTGTGTTCTCCTATATATGTATCTATATAGTATTACACTCACTTTGTTACAGTTACAGGGGAGAAATGGGTTAGGGATAGGGTTAGGGTTAGGGTTAGGGTTAGGGTTAGGGGTTAGGGTTAGGGTTAGGGTTAGGGTTAGGGTTAGGGGTTAGGGTTAGGGTTAGGGTTAGGGTTAGGGTTAGGGTTAGGGTTAGGGTTGAGAAACTCTGTGGGTCATTAGAATGCTCTTGAACATGCTTTATTTTTCTCACTTTGTTACGTTTACTGCTTTTTTATATATATATATATAGCATTACGCTCACTTTGTTACACTTACAGGGAGAGAAATGGGTTTGGGTTAGGGTTAGTGTTAGGGTTGAGAAACTCTGTGGGTCATTAGAATTCTCTTCAACATGATTTATTTTTCTCACTTTGTTACGTTTACTGTGTTTTCCTATATGCATATATATTTCGTATTACACTCACTTTGTTACAGTTACAGGGGGTCAAATGTGTTAGGGTTAGGGTTAGGGTTAAGGTTAGGGTTAGGGTTAGGGTTAGGGTTGAGAACCTCTGTGGGTCATTAGAATGCTCTTGAACATGCTTTATTTTTCTCACTTCGTTACGTTTACTGTGTTTTCCTATTGTCCTGGCTTCAGAAGTAGCCGTCATTTTTCTCCTTCTTGGTAGCTGGTACAGTGCAGTGTTTTGACTTTCAGCGTGGGAACAGAGCTGATAGAGATGCTTTGGTTTGGCCAAGGACTTTTGAGCCTCATGCTCTGCCACGGAGGAGGGGAAGCCGGGAGGAAGCAGAGACAGGACACCTGACCCAAGCTAGCGAAAGAGGTATTCCATACCACAGCACGTCATGCCCAGGATGTAACTGGGAGTGAGACGGAAGGGCTGGGAGACTGCAGGGTTGTAGGAGGTATCGGTCGGTGCTTGGTCGGGCTGGGGGGAGCCGAGTTTTCAGTCGGCTGGTGATGAGGTGTTGTATTCTCTTCCCTTGTTATTTCCTTTATCATTCTTATTACTGGAGGTAGCAGTAGTGATTTGTGTTATACCTTAGTTACTAAAATGTTCTTATCTGAACCTGTGGGACTTGCATTATTTTCAGTTCTCCCCTCTGTCCCTCCGGGAGTAGGGGGAGGGCAAGAAGGGGGGGAGTGAGTGAACAAGCTGTCTGCCTGGTTTTAAACCACGACACCTATATATATATATATAGTTTTACACTCACTTTGTTACAGTTACAGGGGGAGAAATGCGTTAGGGTTAGGGTTAGGGTTAGGGTTAGGGTGGAGAACATCTGTGGGTCATTAGAATGCTCTTGAACATGCTTTATTTTGCTCAGTTAGGTACCTTTACTGTGTTTTCCTATATATATATAGTATTACACTCACTTTGTTACAGGCACAGACAGGGAAATGCGTTAGGGCTAGGGTTATAGTTAGGGTTAGGGTGCAGAACCTTTGTGGGTCATTAGAATGCACTTAAACATGGTTTATTTTGCTCACTTTGTTACATTTTCTGTGTTTTCTTATATAAAAATATATAGTATTGCACTCACTTTGTTACAGTTACAGGGGGAGAAATGGGTTAGGGTTAGAATTAGGGTTAGGATTAGGGTTAGGCTTGAGAAACTCTGTGGGTCATTAGAATGCTCTTGAACATGCTTTATTTTGCTCACTTTGTTACGTTTACTGCTTTTTTCTATATATAGAGAGTATTACAATCACTTTGTTACTCTTACGGGGGAGAAATGGGTTTGGGTTAGGGATAGGGTTTAGGATTAGGGTTGAGAAACTCTGTGGGTCATTAGAATGCTCTTGAATATGCATTATTTTGCTCACTTTGTTGCGTTTACTGTGTTTTCCTATATATATCTACATAGTATTACACTCACTTGGTTACAGTTAGAGTGGGAGAAATGCATTAGGGTTAGGCTTGAGAACCTCTGTGGGTCATTAGAATGCTCGTGAATATGCTTTATTTTGCACACTTTGTTACGTTTACTGTGTTCTCCTATATATGTATCTATATAGTATTACACTCACTTTGTTACAGTTACAGGGGAGAAATGGGTTAGGGTTAGGGTTAGGGTTAGGGTTAGGGTTAGGGTTAGGGGTTAGGGTTAGGGTTAGGGGTTAGGGTTAGGGTTAGGGTTAGGGTTAGGGTTGAGAACCTCTGTGGGTCATTAGAATGCTCTTGAACATGCATTATTTTTCTCACTTCGTTACATTTACTGCTTTTTTATATATATATATATAGCATTACGCTCACTTTGTTACGCTTACAGGGAGAGAAATGGTTTAGTGTTAGAATTAGGGTTAGGATTAGGGTTAGGCTTGAGAAACTCTGTGGGTCATTAGAATGCTCTTGAACATGCTTTATTTTGCTCACTTTGTTACGTTTACTGCTTTTTTCTATATACATAGAGTATTACAATCACTTTGTTACTCTTACGGGGGAGAAATGGGTTTGGGTTAGGGATAGGGTTAGGGTTAGGGTTAGGGTTAGGGGTTAGGGTTAGGGTTAGGGTTAGGGTTAGGGGTTAGGGTTAGGCGTTAGGGTTAGGGTTAGGGTTAGGGTTAGGGTAGAGAACCTCTGTGGGTCATTAGAATGCTCTTGAACATGCATTATTTTTCTCACTTCGTTACGTTTACTGCTTTTTTATATATATATATATAGCATTACGCTCACTTTGTTACACTTACAGGGAGAGAAATGTGTTTGGGTTAGGGTTAGGGTTGAGAAACTCTGTGGGTCATTAGAATGCTCTTCAACATGCTTTATTTTTCTCACTTTGTTACGTTTACTGTGTTTTCCTATATGCGTATATATTTCGTATTACACTCACTTTGTTACAGTTACAGGGGGTCAAATGTGTTAGGGTTAGGGTTAGGGTTAAGGTTAGGGTTAGGGTTAGGGTTAGGGTTGAGAACCTCTGTGGGTCATTAGAATGCTCTTGAACATGCTTTATTTTGCTCACTTCGTTACGTTTACTGTGTTTTCCTATTGTCCTGGCTTCAGAAGTAGCCGTCATTTTTCTCCTTCTTGGTAGCTGGTACAGTGCAGTGTTTTGACTTTCAGCGTGGGAACAGAGCTGATAGAGATGCTTTGGTTTGGCCAAGGACTTTTGAGCCTCATGCTCTGCCACGGAGGAGGGGAAGCCGGGAGGAAGCAGAGACAGGACACCTGACCCAAGCCTGCGAAAGAGGTATTCCATACCACAGCACGTCATGCCCAGGATGTAACTGGGAGTGAGACGGAAGGGCTGGGAGACTGCAGGGTTGTAGGAGGTATCGGTCGGTGCTTGGTCGGGCTGGGGGGAGCCGAGTTTTCAGTCGGCTGGTGATGAGGTGTTGTATTCTATTCCCTTGTTATTTCCTTTATCATTCTTATTACTGGAGGTAGCAGTAGTGATTTGTGTTATACCTTAGTTACTAAAATGTTCTTATCTGAACCTGTGGGACTTGCATTATTTTCAGTTCTCCCCTCTGTCCCTCCGGGAGTAGGGGGAGGGCAAGAAGGGGGGGAGTGAGTGAACAAGCTGTCTGCCTGGTTTTAAACCACGACACCTATATATAAATATATAGTTTTACACTCACTTTGTTACAGTTACAGGGGGAGAAATGCGTTAGGGTTAGTGTTAGGGTTAGGGTTAGGGTGGAGAACATCTGTGGGTCATTAGAATGCTCTTGAACATGCTTTATTTTGCTCAGTTAGGTACCTTTACTGTGTTTTCCTATATATATATAGTATTACACTCACTTTGTTACAGGCACAGACAGGGAAATGCGTTAGGGCTAGGGTTATAGTTAGGGTTAGGGTGCAGAACCTTTGTGGGTCATTAGAATGCACTTAAACATGGTTTATTTTGCTCACTTTGTTACATTTTCTGTGTTTTCTTATATAAAAATATATAGTATTACACTCACTTTTTTTACAGTTACAGGGGGAGAAATGGGTTAGGGTTAGAATTAGGGTTAGGATTAGGGTTAGGCTTGAGAAACTCTGTGGGTCATTAGAATGCTCTTGAACATGCTTTATTTTGCTCACTTTGTTACGTTTACTGCTTTTTTCTATATATAGAGAGTATTACAATCACTTTGTTACTCTTACGGGGGAGAAATGGGTTTGGGTTCGGGATAGGGTTTAGGATTAGGGTTGAGAAACTCTGTGGGTCATTAGAATGCTCTTGAATATGCATTATTTTGCTCACTTTGTTGCGTTTACTGCATTTTCCTATATATATCTACATAGTATTACACTCACTTGGTTACAGTTAGAGTGGGAGAAATGCATTAGGGTTAGGCTTGAGAACCTCTGTGGGTCATTAGAATGCTCGTGAATATGCTTTATTTTGCACACTTTGTTACGTTTACTGTGTTCTCCTATATATGTATCTATATAGTATTACACTCACTTTGTTACAGTTACAGGGGAGAAATGGGTTAGGGTTAAGGTTAGGGTTAGGGTTAGGGTTAGGGGTTAGGGTTAGGGTTAGGGTTAGGGGTTAGGGTTAGGGTTAGGGTTAGGGTTAGGGGTTAGAGTTAGGGTTAGGGTTAGGGTTAGGGTTGAGAACCTCTGTGGGTCATTAGAATGCTCTTGAACATGCATTATTTTTCTCACTTCGTTACGTTTACTGCTTTTTATATATATATATATAGCATTACGCTCACTTTGTTACACTTACAGGGAGAGAAATGGGTTAGGGTTAGAATTAGGGTTAGGATTAGGGTTAGGCTTGAGAAACTCTGTGTGTCATTAGAATGCTCTTGAACATGCTTTATTTTGCTCACTTTGTTACGTTTACTGCTTTTTTCTATATACATAGAGTATTACAATCACTTTGTTACTCTTACGGGGGAGAAATGGGTTTGGGTTAGGGATAGGGTTAGGGTTAGGGTTAGGGGTTAGGGTTAGGGTTAGGGTTAGGCGTTAGGGTTAGGGTTAGGGTTAGGTTTAGGGGTTAGGGTTAGGCATTAGGGTTAGGGTTAGGGTTAGGGTTAGGGTAGAGAACCTCTGTGGGTCATTAGAATGCTCTTGAACATGCATTATTTTTCTCACTTCGTTACGTTTACTGCTTTTTTATATATATATATATAGCATTACGCTCACTTTGTTACACTTACAGGGAGAGAAATGGGTTTGGGTTAGGGTTAGGGTTAGGGTTGAGAAACTCTGTGGGTCATTAGAATGCTCTTCAACATGCTTTATTTTTCTCACTTTGTTACGTTTACTGTGTTTTCCTATATGCGTATATATTTCGTATTACACTCACTTTGTTACAGTTACAGGGGGTCAAATGTGTTAGGGTTAGGGTTAGGGTTAAGGTTAGGGTTAGGGTTAGGGTTAGGGTTGAGAACCTCTGTGGGTCATTAGAATGCTCTTGAACATGCTTTATTTTTCTCACTTCGTTACGTTTACTGTGTTTTCCTATTGTCCTGGCTTCAGAAGTAGCCGTCATTTTTCTCCTTCTTGGTAGCTGGTACAGTGCAGTGTTTTGACTTTCAGCGTGGGAACAGAGCTGATAGAGATGCTTTGGTTTGGCCAAGGACTTTTGAGCCTCATGCGCTGCCACGGAGGAGGGGAAGCCGGGAGGAAGCAGAGACAGGACACCTGACCCAAGCTAGCGAAAGAGGTATTCCATACCACAGCACGTCTTGCCCAGGATGTAACTGGGAGTGAGACGGAAGGGCTGGGAGACTGCAGGGTTGTAGGAGGTATCGGTCGGTGCTTGGTCGGGCTGGGGGGAGCTGAGTTTTCAGTCGGCTGGTGATGAGGTGTTGTATTCTCTTCCCTTGTTATTTCCTTTATCATTCTTATTACTGGAGGTAGCAGTAGTGATTTGTGTTATACCTTAGTTACTAAAATGTTCTTATCTGAACCTGTGGGACTTGCATTATTTTCAGTTCTCCCCTCTGTCCCTCCGGGAGTAGGGGGAGGGCAAGAAGGGGGGGAGTGAGTGAACAAGCTGTCTGCCTGGTTTTAAACCACGACACCTATATATATATATATATAGTTTTACACTCACTTTGTTACAGTTACAGGGGGAGAAATGCGTTAGGGTTAGTGTTAGGATTAGGGTGGAGAACATCTGTGGGTCATTAGAATGCTCTTGAACATGCTTTATTTTGCTCAGTTAGGTACCTTTACTGTGTTTTCCTATATATATATAGTATTACACTCACTTTGTTACAGGCACAGACAGGGAAATGCGTTAGGGCTAGGGTTATAGTTAGGGTTAGGGTGCAGAACCTTTGTGGGTCATTAGAATGCACTTAAACATGGTTTATTTTGCTCACTTTGTTACATTTTCTGTGTTTTCTTATATAAAAATATATAGTATTACACTCACTTTGTTACAGTTACAGGGGGAGAAATGGGTTAGGGTTAGAATTAGGGTTAGGATTAGGGTTAGGCTTGAGAAACTCTGTGGGTCATTAGAATGCTCTTGAACATGCTTTATTTTGCTCACTTTGTTACGTTTACTGCTTTTTTCTATATATAGAGAGTATTACAATCACTTTGTTACTCTTACGGGGGAGAAATGGGTTTGGGTTAGGGATAGGGTTTAGGATTAGGGTTGAGAAACTCTGTGGTTCATTAGAATGCTCTTGAATTTGCATTATTTTGCTCACTTTGTTGCGTTAACTGCGTTTTCCTATGTATATCTACATAGTATTACACTCACTTGGTTACAGTTAGAGTGGGAGAAATGCATTAGGGTTAGGCTTGAGAACCTCTGTGGGTCATTAGAATGCTCGTGAATATGCTTTATTTTGCACACTTTGTTACGTTTACTGTGTTCTCCTATATATGTATCTATATAGTATTACACTCACTTTGTTACAGTTACAGGGGAGAAATGGGTTAGGGATAGGGTTAGGGTTAGGGTTAGGGTTAGGGGTTAGGGGTTAGGGTTAGGGTTAGGGTTAGGGGTTAGGGTTAGGGTTAGGGTTAGGGTTAGGGTTAGGGTTGAGAACCTCTGTGGGTCATTAGAATGCTCTTGAACATGCATTATTTTTCTCACTTCGTTACGTTTACTGCTTTTTTATATATATATATAGCATTACGCTCACTTTGTTACACTTACAGGGAGAGAAATGGGTTAGGGTTAGAATTAGGGTTAGGATTAGGGTTAGGCTTGAGAAACTCTGTGGGTCATTAGAATGCTCTTGAACATGCTTTATTTTGCTCACTTTGTTACGTTTACTGCTTTTTTCTATATACATAGAGTATTACAATCACTTTGTTACTCTTAAGGGGGAGAAATGGGTTTGGGTTAGGGATAGGGTTAGGGTTAGGGTTAGGGTTAGGGGTTAGGGTTAGGGTTAGGGTTAGGGTTATGGGTTAGGGTTAGGCGTTAGGGTTAGGGTTAGGGTTAGGGTTAGGGTTAGGGTAGAGAACCTCTGTGGGTCATTAGAATGCTCTTGAACATGCATTATTTTTCTCACTTCGTTACGTTTACTGCTTTTTTATATATATATATATAGCATTACGCTCACTTTGTTACACTTACAGGGAGAGAAATGGGTTTGGGTTAGGGTTAGGGTTAGGGTTGAGAAACTCTGTGGGTCATTAGAATGCTCTTCAACATGCTTTATTTTTCTCAATTTGTTACGTTTACTGTGTTCTCCTATATATGTATCTATATAGTATTACACTCACTTTGTTACAGTTACAGGGGGTCAAATGTGTTAGGGTTAGGGTTAGGGTTAAGGTTAGGGTTAGGGTTAGGGTTAGGGTTGAGAACCTCTGTGGGTCATTAGAATGCTCTTGAACATGCTTTATTTTTCTCACTTCGTTACGTTTACTGTGTTTTCCTATTGTCCTGGCTTCAGAAGTAGCCGTCATTTTTCTCCTTCTTGGTAGCTGGTACAGTGCAGTGTTTTGACTTTCAGCGTGGGAACAGAGCTTATAGAGATGCTTTGGTTTGGCCAAGGACTTTTGAGCCTCATGCTCTGCCACGGAGGAGGGGAAGCCGGGAGGAAGCAGAGACAGGACACCTGACCCAAGCTAGCGAAAGAGGTATTCCATACCACAGCACGTCATGCCCAGGATGTAACTGGGAGTGAGACGGAAGGGCTGGGAGACTGCAGGGTTGTAGGAGGTATCGGTCGGTGCTTGGTCGGGCTGGGGGGAGCCGAGTTTTCAGTCGGCTGGTGATGAGGTGTTGTATTCTCTTCCCTTGTTATTTCCTTTATCATTCTTATTACTGGAGGTAGCAGTAGTGATTTGTGTTATACCTTAGTTACTAAAATGTTCTTATCTGAACCTGTGGGACTTGCATTATTTTCAGTTCTCCCCTCTGTCCCTCCAGGAGTAGGGGGAGGGCAAGAAGGGGGGGAGTGAGTGAACAAGCTGTCTGCCTGGTTTTAAACCACGACACCTATATATATATATATAGTTTTACACTCACTTTGTTACAGTTACAGGGGGAGAAATGCGTTAGGGTTAGTGTTAGGGTTAGGGTTAGGGTGGAGAACATCTGTGGGTCATTAGAATGCTCTTGAACATGCTTTATTTTGCTCAGTTAGGTACCTTTACTGTGTTTTCCTATATATATATAGTATTACACTCACTTTGTTACAGGCACAGACAGGGAAATGCGTTAGGGCTAGGGTTATAGTTAGGGTTAGGGTGCAGAACCTTTGTGGGTCATTAGAATGCACTTAAACATGGTTTATTTTGCTCACTTTGTTACATTTTCTGTGTTTTCTTATATAAAAATATATAGTATTACACTCACTTTGTTACAGTTACAGGGGGAGAAATGGGTTAGGGTTAGAATTAGGGTTAGGATTAGGGTTAGGCTTGAGAAACTCTGTGGGTCATTAGAATGCTCTTGAACATGCTTTATTTTGCTCACTTTGTTACGTTTACTGCTTTTTTCTATATATAGAGAGTATTACAATCACTTTGTTACTCTTACGGGGGAGAAATGGGTTTGGGTTAGGGATAGGGTTTAGGATTAGGGTTGAGAAACTCTGTGGGTCATTAGAATGCTCTTGAATATGCATTATTTTGCTCACTTTGTTGCGTTTACTGCATTTTCCTATATATATCTACATAGTATTACACTCACTTGGTTACAGTTAGAGTGGGAGAAATGCATTAGGGTTAGGCTTGAGAACCTCTGTGGGTCATTAGAATGCTCGTGAATATGCTTTATTTTGCACACTTTGTTACGTTTACTGTGTTCTCCTATATATGTATCTATATAGTATTACACTCACTTTGTTACAGTTACAGGGGAGAAATGGGTTAGGGTTAAGGTTAGGGTTAGGGTTAGGGTTAGGGTTAGGGGTTAGGGTTAGGGTTAGGGTTAGGGTTAGGGGTTAGGGTTAGGGTTAGGGTTAGGGTTAGGGGTTAGAGTTAGGGTTAGGGTTAGGGTTAGGGTTGAGAACCTCTGTGGGTCATTAGAATGCTCTTGAACATGCATTATTTTTCTCACTTCGTTACGTTTACTGCTTTTTTATATATATATATATATAGCATTACGCTCACTTTGTTACACTTACAGGGAGAGAAATGGGTTTGGGTTAGGGTTAGGGTTAGGGTTGAGAAACTCTGTGGGTCATTAGAATGCTCTTCAACATGCTTTATTTTTCTCACTTTGTTACGTTTACTGTGTTTTCCTATATGCGTATATATTTCGTATTACACTCACTTTGTTACAGTTACAGGGGGTCAAATGTGTTAGGGTTAGGGTTAGGGTTAGGGTTGAGAACCTCTGTGGGTCATTAGAATGCTCTTGAACATGCTTTATTTTTCTCACTTCGTTACGTTTACTGTGTTTTCCTATTGTCCTGGCTTCAGAAGTAGCCGTCATTTTTCTCCTTCTTGGTAGCTGGTACAGTGCAGTGTTTTGACTTTCAGCGTGGGAACAGAGCTGATAGAGATGCTTTGGTTTGGCCAAGGACTTTTGAGCCTCATGCTCTGCCACGGAGGAGGGGAAGCCGGGAGGAAGCAGAGACAGGACACCTGACCCAAGCCTGCGAAAGAGGTATTCCATACCACAGCACGTCATGCCCAGGATGTAACTGGGAGTGAGACGGAAGGGCTGGGAGACTGCAGGGTTGTAGGAGGTATCGGTCGGTGCTTGGTCGGGCTGGGGGGAGCCGAGTTTTCAGTCGGCTGGTGATGAGGTGTTGTATTCTCTTCCCTTGTTATTTCCTTTATCATTCTTATTACTGGAGGTAGCAGTAGTGATTTGTGTTATACCTTAGTTACTAAAATGTTCTTATCTGAACCTGTGGGACTTGCATTATTTTCAGTTCTCCCCTCTGTCCCTCCGGGAGTAGGGGGAGGGCAAGAAGGGGGGGAGTGAGTGAACAAGCTGTCTGCCTGGTTTTAAACCACGACACCTATATATATATATATAGTTTTACACTCACTTTGTTACAGTTACAGGGGGAGAAATGCGTTAGGGTTAGTGTTAGGGTTAGGGTTAGGGTGGAGAACATCTGTGGGTCATTAGAATGCTCTTGAACATGCTTTATTTTGCTCAGTTAGGTACCTTTACTGTGTTTTCCTATATATATATAGTATTACACTCACTTTGTTACAGGCACAGACAGGGAAATGCGTTAGGGCTAGGGTTATAGTTAGGGTTAGGGTGCAGAACCTTTGTGGGTCATTAGAATGCACTTAAACATGGTTTATTTTGCTCACTTTGTTACATTTTCTGTGTTTTCTTATATAAAAATATATAGTATTACACTCACTTTGTTACAGTTACAGGGGGAGAAATGGGTTAGGGTTAGAATTAGGGTTAGGATTAGGGTTAGGCTTGAGAAACTCTGTGGGTCATTAGAATGCTCTTGAACATGCTTTATTTTGCTCGCTTTGTTACGTTTACTGCTTTTTTCTATATATAGAGAGTATTACAATCACTTTGTTACTCTTACGGGGGAGAAATGGGTTTGGGTTAGGGATAGGGTTTAGGATTAGGGTTGAGAAACTCTGTGGGTCATTAGAATGCTCTTGAATATGCATTATTTTGCTCACTTTGTTGCGTTTACTGCATTTTCCTATATATATCTACATAGTATTACACTCACTTGGTTACAGTTAGAGTGGGAGAAATGCATTAGGGTTAGGCTTGAGAACCTCTGTGGGTCATTAGAATGCTCGTGAATATGCTTTATTTTGCACACTTTGTTACGTTTACTGTGTTCTCCTATATATGTATCTATATAGTATTACACTCACTTTGTTACAGTTACAGGGGAGAAATGGGTTAGGGTTAAGGTTAGGGTTAGGGTTAGGGTTAGGGTTAGGGGTTAGGGTTAGGGTTAGGGTTAGGGTTAGGGGTTAGGGTTAGGGTTAGGGTTAGGGTTAGGGGTTAGAGTTAGGGTTAGGGTTAGGGTTAGGGTTGAGAACCTCTGTGGGTCATTAGAATGCTCTTGAACATGCATTATTTTTCTCACTTCGTTACGTTTACTGCTTTTTTATATATATATGTATATAGCATTACGCTCACTTTGTTACACTTACATCGAGAGAAATGGGTTAGGGTTAGAATTAGGGTTAGGATTAGGGTTAGGCTTGAGAAACTCTGTGGGTCATTAGAATGCTCTTGAACATGCTTTATTTTGCTCACTTTGTTACGTTTACTGCTTTTTTCTATATACATAGAGTATTACAATCACTTTGTTACTCTTACGGGGGAGAAATGGGTTTGGGTTAGGGATAGGGTTAGGGTTAGGGTTAGGGTTAGGGTTAGGGGTTAGGGTTAGGGTTAGGCGTTAGGGTTAGGGTTAGGGTTAGGGTTAGGGTTAGGGTAGAGAACCTCTGTGGGTCATTAGAATGCTCTTGAACATGCATTATTTTTCTCACTTCGTTACGTTTACTGCTTTTTTATATATATATATATATAGCATTACGCTCACTTTGTTACACTTACAGGGAGAGAAATGGGTTTGGGTTAGGGTTAGGGTTAGGGTTGAGAAACTCTGTGGGTCATTAGAATGCTCTTCAACATGCTTTATTTTTCTCACTTTGTTACGTTTACTGTGTTTTCCTATATGCGTATATATTTCGTATTACACTCACTTTGTTACAGTTACAGGGGGTCAAATGTGTTAGGGTTAGGGTTAGGGTTAGGGTTGAGAACCTCTGTGGGTCATTAGAATGCTCTTGAACATGCTTTATTTTTCTCACTTCGTTACGTTTACTGTGTTTTCCTATTGTCCTGGCTTCAGAAGTAGCCGTCATTTTTCTCCTTCTTGGTAGCTGGTACAGTGCAGTGTTTTGACTTTCAGCGTGGGAACAGAGCTGATAGAGATGCTTTGGTTTGGCCAAGGACTTTTGAGCCTCATGCTCTGCCACGGAGGAGGGGAAGCCGGGAGGAAGCAGAGACAGGACACCTGACCCAAGCCTGCGAAAGAGGTATTCCATACCACAGCACGTCATGCCCAGGATGTAACTGGGAGTGAGACGGAAGGGCTGGGAGACTGCAGGGTTGTAGGAGGTATCGGTCGGTGCTTGGTCGGGCTGGGGGGAGCCGAGTTTTCAGTCGGCTGGTGATGAGGTGTTGTATTCTCTTCCCTTGTTATTTCCTTTATCATTCTTATTACTGGAGGTAGCAGTAGTGATTTGTGTTATACCTTAGTTACTAAAATGTTCTTATCTGAACCTGTGGGACTTGCATTATTTTCAGTTCTCCCCTCTGTCCCTCCGGGAGTAGGGGGAGGGCAAGAAGGGGGGGAGTGAGTGAACAAGCTGTCTGCCTGGTTTTAATCCACGACACCTATATAAATATATATAGTTTTACACTCACTTTGTTACAGTTACAGGGGGAGAAATGCGTTAGGGTTAGTGTTAGGGTTAGGGTTAGGGTGGAGAACATCTGTGGGTCATTAGAATGCTCTTGAACATGCTTTATTTTGCTCAGTTAGGTACCTTTACTGTGTTTTCCTATATATATATAGTATTACACTCACTTTGTTACAGGCACAGACAGGGAAATGCGTTAGGGCTAGGGTTATAGTTAGGGTTAGGGTGCAGAACCTTTGTGGGTCATTAGAATGCACTTAAACATGGTTTATTTTGCTCACTTTGTTACATTTTCTGTGTTTTCTTATATAAAAATATATAGTATTACACTCACTTTGTTACAGTTACAGGGGGAGAAATGGGTTAGGGTTAGAATTAGGGTTAGGATTAGGGTTAGGCTTGAGAAACTCTGTGGGTCATTAGAATGCTCTTGAACATGCTTTATTTTGCTCACTTTGTTACGTTTACTGCTTTTTTCTATATATAGAGAGTATTACAATCACTTTGTTACTCTTACGGGGGAGAAATGGGTTTGGGTTAGGGATAGGGTTTAGGATTAGGGTTGAGAAACTCTGTGGGTCATTAGAATGCTCTTGAATATGCATTATTTTGCTCACTTTGTTGCGTTTACTGCATTTTCCTATATATATCTACATAGTATTACACTCACTTGGTTACAGTTAGAGTGGGAGAAATGCATTAGGGTTAGGCTTGAGAACCTCTGTGGGTCATTAGAATGCTCGTGAATATGCTTTATTTTGCACACTTTGTTACGTTTACTGTGTTCTCCTATATATGTATCTATATAGTATTACACTCACTTTGTTACAGTTACAGGGGAGAAATGGGTTAGGGTTAAGGTTAGGGTTAGGGTTAGGGTTAGGGTTAGGGGTTAGGGTTAGGGTTAGGGTTAGGGTTAGGGGTTAGGGTTAGGGTTAGGGTTAGGGGTTAGAGTTAGGGTTAGGGTTAGGGTTAGGGTTGAGAACCTCTGTGGGTCATTAGAATGCTCTTGAACATGCATTATTTTTCTCACTTCGTTACGTTTACTGCTTTTTTATATATATATATATAGCATTACGCTCACTTTGTTACACTTACAGGGAGAGAAATGGGTTTGGGTTAGGGTTAGGGTTAGGGTTGAGAAACTCTGTGGGTCATTAGAATGCTCTTCAACATGCTTTATTTTTCTCACTTTGTTACGTTTACTGTGTTTTCCTATATGCGTATATATTTCGTATTACACTCACTTTGTTACAGTTACAGGGGGTCAAATGTGTTAGGGTTAGGGTTAGGGTTAGGGTTGAGAACATCTGTGGGTCATTAGAATGCTCTTGAACATGCTTTATTTTTCTCACTTCGTTACGTTTACTGTGTTTTCCTATTGTCCTGGCTTCAGAAGTAGCCGTCATTTTTCTCCTTCTTGGTAGCTGGTACAGTGCAGTGTTTTGACTTTCAGCGTGGGAACAGAGCTGATAGAGATGCTTTGGTTTGGCCAAGGACTTTTGAGCCTCATGCTCTGCCACGGAGGAGGGGAAGCCGGGAGGAAGCAGAGACAGGACACCTGACCCAAGCCTGCGAAAGAGGTATTCCATACCACAGCACGTCATGCCCAGGATGTAACTGGGAGTGAGACGGAAGGGCTGGGAGACTGCAGGGTTGTAGGAGGTATCGGTCGGTGCTTGGTCGGGCTGGGGGGAGCCGAGTTTTCAGTCGGCTGGTGATGAGGTGTTGTATTCTCTTCCCTTGTTATTTCCTTTATCATTCTTATTACTGGAGGTAGCAGTAGTGATTTGTGTTATACCTTAGTTACTAAAATGTTCTTATCTGAACCTGTGGGACTTGCATTATTTTCAGTTCTCCCCTCTGTCCCTCCGGGAGTAGGGGGAGGGCAAGAAGGGGGGGGAGTGAGTGAACAAGCTGTCTGCCTGGTTTTAAACCACGACACCTATATATATATATATAGTTTTACACTCACTTTGTTACAGTTACAGGGGGAGAAATGCGTTAGGGTTAGTGTTAGGGTTAGGGTTAGGGTGGAGAACATCTGTGGGTCATTAGAATGCTCTTGAACATGCTTTATTTTGCTCAGTTAGGTACCTTTACTGTGTTTTCCTATATATATATAGTATTACACTCACTTTGTTACAGGCACAGACAGGGAAATGCGTTAGGGCTAGGGTTATAGTTAGGGTTAGGGTGCAGAACCTTTGTGGGTCATTAGAATGCACTTAAACATGGTTTATTTTGCTCACTTTGTTACATTTTCTGTGTTTTCTTATATAAAAATATATAGTATTACACTCACTTTGTTACAGTTACAGGGGGAGAAATGGGTTAGGGTTAGAATTAGGGTTAGGATTAGGGTTAGGCTTGAGAAACTCTGTGGGTCATTAGAATGCTCTTGAACATGCTTTATTTTGCTCACTTTGTTACGTTTACTGCTTTTTTCTATATATAGAGAGTATTACAATCACTTTGTTACTCTTACGGGGGAGAAATGGGTTTGGGTTAGGGATAGGGTTTAGGATTAGGGTTGAGAAACTCTGTGGGTCATTAGAATGCTCTTGAATATGCATTATTTTGCTCACTTTGTTGCGTTTACTGCGTTTTCCTATATATATCTACATAGTATTACACTCACTTGGTTACAGTTAGAGTGGGAGAAATGCATTAGGGTTAGGCTTGAGAACCTCTGTGGGTCATTAGAATGCTCGTGAATATGCTTTATTTTGCACACTTTGTTACGTTTACTGTGTTCTCCTATATATGTATCTATATAGTATTACACTCACTTTGTTACAGTTACAGGGGAGAAATGGGTTAGGGTTAAGGTTAGGGTTAGGGTTAGGGTTAGGGTTAGGGGTTAGGGTTAGGGTTAGGGTTAGGGTTAGGGGTTAGGGTTAGGGTTAGGGTTAGGGGTTAGAGTTAGGGTTAGGGTTAGGGTTAGGGTTGAGAACCTCTGTGGGTCATTAGAATGCTCTTGAACATGCATTATTTTTCTCACTTCGTTACGTTTACTGCTTTTTTATATATATATATATAGCATTACGCTCACTTTGTTACACTTACAGGGAGAGAAATGGGTTTGGGTTAGGGTTAGGGTTAGGGTTGAGAAACTCTGTGGGTCATTAGAATGCTCTTCAACATGCTTTATTTTTCTCACTTTGTTACGTTTACTGTGTTTTCCTATATGCGTATATATTTCGTATTACACTCACTTTGTTACAGTTACAGGGGGTCAAATGTGTTAGGGTTAGGGTTAGGGTTAGGGTTGAGAACATCTGTGGGTCATTAGAATGCTCTTGAACATGCTTTATTTTTCTCACTTCGTTACGTTTACTGTGTTTTCCTATTGTCCTGGCTTCAGAAGTAGCCGTCATTTTTCTCCTTCTTGGTAGCTGGTACAGTGCAGTGTTTTGACTTTCAGCGTGGGAACAGAGCTGATAGAGATGCTTTGGTTTGGCCAAGGACTTTTGAGCCTCATGCTCTGCCACGGAGGAGGGGAAGCCGGGAGGAAGCAGAGACAGGACACCTGACCCAAGCCTGCGAAAGAGGTATTCCATACCACAGCACGTCATGCCCAGGATGTAACTGGGAGTGAGACGGAAGGGCTGGGAGACTGCAGGGTTGTAGGAGGTATCGGTCGGTGCTTGGTCGGGCTGGGGGGAGCCGAGTTTTCAGTCGGCTGGTGATGAGGTGTTGTATTCTCTTCCCTTGTTATTTCCTTTATCATTCTTATTACTGGAGGTAGCAGTAGTGATTTGTGTTATACCTTAGTTACTAAAATGTTCTTATCTGAACCTGTGGGACTTGCATTATTTTCAGTTCTCCCCTCTGTCCCTCCGGGAGTAGGGGGAGGGCAAGAAGGGGGGGGAGTGAGTGAACAAGCTGTCTGCCTGGTTTTAAACCACGACACCTATATATATATATATAGTTTTACACTCACTTTGTTACAGTTACAGGGGGAGAAATGCGTTAGGGTTAGTGTTAGGGTTAGGGTTAGGGTGGAGAACATCTGTGGGTCATTAGAATGCTCTTGAACATGCTTTATTTTGCTCAGTTAGGTACCTTTACTGTGTTTTCCTATATATATATAGTATTACACTCACTTTGTTACAGGCACAGACAGGGAAATGCGTTAGGGCTAGGGTTATAGTTAGGGTTAGGGTGCAGAACCTTTGTGGGTCATTAGAATGCACTTAAACATGGTTTATTTTGCTCACTTTGTTACATTTTCTGTGTTTTCTTATATAAAAATATATAGTATTACACTCACTTTGTTACAGTTACAGGGGGAGAAATGGGTTAGGGTTAGAATTAGGGTTAGGATTAGGGTTAGGCTTGAGAAACTCTGTGGGTCATTAGAATGCTCTTGAACATGCTTTATTTTGCTCACTTTGTTACGTTTACTGCTTTTTTCTATATATAGAGAGTATTACAATCACTTTGTTACTCTTACGGGGGAGAAATGGGTTTGGGTTAGGGATAGGGTTTAGGATTAGGGTTGAGAAACTCTGTGGGTCATTAGAATGCTCTTGAATATGCATTATTTTGCTCACTTTGTTGCGTTTACTGCGTTTTCCTATATATATCTACATAGTATTACACTCACTTGGTTACAGTTAGAGTGGGAGAAATGCATTAGGGTTAGGCTTGAGAACCTCTGTGGGTCATTAGAATGCTCGTGAATATGCTTTATTTTGCACACTTTGTTACGTTTACTGTGTTCTCCTATATATGTATCTATATAGTATTACACTCACTTTGTTACAGTTACAGGGGAGAAATGGGTTAGGGTTAGGGTTAGGGTTAGGGTTAGGGTTAGGGGTTAGGGTTAGGGTTAGGGTTGAGAACCTCTGTGGGTCATTAGAATGCTCTTGAACATGCATTATTTTTCTCACTTCGTTACGTTTACTGCTTTTTTATATATATATATATAGCATTACGCTCACTTTGTTACACTTACAGGGAGAGAAATGGGTTAGGGTTAGAATTAGGGTTAGGATTAGGGTTAGGCTTGAGAAACTCTGTGTGTCATTAGAATGCTCTTGAACATGCTTTATTTTGCTCACTTTGTTACGTTTACTGCTTTTTTCTATATACATAGAGTATTACAATCACTTTGTTACTCTTACGGGGGAGAAATGGGTTTGGGTTAGGGATAGGGTTAGGGTTAGGGTTAGGGGTTAGGGTTAGGGTTAGGGTTAGGGGTTAGGGTTAGGCGTTAAGGTTAGGATTAGGGTTAGGGTTAGGGTTAGGGTAGAGAACCTCTGTGGGTCATTAGAATGCTCTTGAACATGCATTATTTTTCTCACTTCGTTACGTTTACTGCTTTTTTATATATATATATATAGCATTACGCTCACTTTGTTACACTTACAGGGAGAGAAATGGGTTTGGGTTAGGGTTAGGGTTGAGTAACTCTGTGGGTCATTAGAATGCTCTTCAACATGCTTTATTTTTCTCACTTTGTTACGTTTACTGTGTTTTCTTATATGCGTATATATTTCGTATTACACTCACTTTGTTACAGTTACAGGGGGTCAAATGTGTTAGGGTTAGGGTTAGGGTTAAGGTTAGGGTTAGGGTTAGGGTTGAGAACCTCTGTGGGTCATTAGAATGCTCTTGAACATGCTTTATTTTTCTCACTTCGTTACGTTTACTGTGTTTTCCTATTGTCCTGGCTTCAGAAGTAGCCGTCATTTTTCTCCTTCTTGGTAGCTGGTACAGTGCAGTGTTTTGACTTTCAGCGTGGGAACAGAGCTGATAGAGATGCTTTGGTTTGGCCAAGGACTTTTGAGCCTCATGCTCTGCCACGGAGGAGGGGAAGCCGGGAGGAAGCAGAGACAGGACACCTGACCCAAGCTAGCGAAAGAGGTATTCCATACCACAGCACGTCATGCCCAGGATGTAACTGGGAGTGAGACGGAAGGGCTGGGAGACTGCAGGGTTGTAGGAGGTATCGGTCGGTGCTTGGTCGGGCTGGGGGGAGCCGAGTTTTCAGTCGGCTGGTGATGAGGTGTTGTATTCTCTTCCCTTGTTATTTCCTTTATCATTCTTATTACTGGAGGTAGCAGTAGTGATTTGTGTTATACCTTAGTTACTAAAATGTTCTTATCTGAACCTGTGGGACTTGCATTATTTTCAGTTCTCCCCTCTGTCCCTCCGGGAGTAGGGGGAGGGCAAGAAGGGGGGGAGTGAGTGAACAAGCTGTCTGCCTGGTTTTAAACCACGACACCTATATATATATATATAGTTTTACACTCACTTTGTTACAGTTACAGGTTAGAAATGCGTTAGGGTTAGTGTTAGGGTTAGGGTTAGGGTGGAGAACATCTGTGGGTCATTAGAATGCTCTTGAACATGCTTTATTTTGCTCAGTTAGGTACCTTTACTGTGTTTTCCTATATATATATAGTATTACACTCACTTTGTTACAGGCACAGACAGGGAAATGCGTTAGGGCTAGGGTTATAGTTAGGGTTAGGGTGCAGAACCTTTGTGGGTCATTAGAATGCACTTAAACATGGTTTATTTTGCTCACTTTGTTACATTTTCTGTGTTTTCTTATATAAAAATATATAGTATTACACTCACTTTGTTACAGTTACAGGGGGAGAAATGGGTTAGGGTTAGAATTAGGGTTAGGATTAGGGTTAGGCTTGAGAAACTCTGTGGGTCATTAGAATGCTCTTGAACATGCTTTATTTTGCTCACTTTGTTGCGTTTACTGCTTTTTTCTATATATAGAGAGTATTACAATCACTTTGTTACTCTTACGGGGGAGAAATGGGTTTGGGTTAGGGATAGGGTTTAGGATTAGGGTTGAGAAACTCTGTGGGTCATTAGAATGCTCTTGAATATGCATTATTTTGCTCACTTTGTTGCGTTTACTGCGTTTTCCTATATATATCTACATAGTATTACACTCACTTGGTTACAGTTAGAGTGGGAGAAATGCATTAGGGTTAGGCTTGAGAACCTCTGTGGGTCATTAGAATGCTCGTGAATATGCTTTATTTTGCGCACTTTGTTACGTTTACTGTGTTCTCCTATATATGTATCTACATAGTATTACACTCACTTTGTTACAGTTACAGGGGAGAAATGGGTTAGGGTTAGGGTTAGGGTTAGGGTTAGGGTTAGGGGTTAGGGTTAGGGTTAGGGTTAGGGTTAGGGGTTAGGGTTAGGGTTAGGGTTAGGGTTAGGGTTAGGGTTGAGAACCTCTGTGGGTCATTAGAATGCTCTTGAACATGCATTATTTTTCTCACTTCGTTACGTTTACTGCTTTATTATATATATATATAGCATTACACTCTCTTTGTTACACTTACAGGGAGAGAAATGGGTTAGGGTTAGAATTAGGGTTAGGATTAGGGTTAGGCTTGAGAAACTCTGTGGGTCATTAGAATGCTCTTGAACATGCTTTATTTTGCTCACTTTGTTACGTTTACTGCTTTTTTCTATATACATAGAGTATTACAATCACTTTGTTACTCTTACGGGGGAAAAATGGGTTTGGGTTAGGGATAGGGTTAGGGTTAGGTTTAGGGTTAGGGGTTAGGGTTAGGGTTAGGGTTAGGGTTAGGGGTTAGGGTTAGGCGTTAGGGTTAGGGTTAGGGTTAGGGTTAGGGTAGAGAACCTCTGTGGGTCATTAGAATGCTCTTGAACATGCATTATTTTTCTCACTTCGTTACGTTTACTGCTTTTTTATATATATATATATAGCATTACGCTCACTTTGTTACACTTACAGGGAGAGAAATGGGTTAGGGTTAGGGTTAGGGTTAGGGTTGAGAACCTCTGTGGGTCATTAGAATGCTCTTGAACATGCTTTATTTTTCTCACTTCGTTACGTTTACTGTGTTTTCCTATTGTCCTGGCTTCAGAAGTAGCCGTCATTTTTCTCCTTCTTGGTAGCTGGTACAGTGCAGTGTTTTGACTTTCAGCGTGGGAACAGAGCTGATAGAGATGCTTTGGTTTGGCCAAGGACTTTTGAGCCTCATGCTCTGCCACGGAGGAGGGGAAGCCGGGAGGAAGCAGAGACAGGACACCTGACCCAAGCTAGCGAAAGAGGTATTCCATACCACAGCACGTCATGCCCAGGATGTAACTGGGAGTGAGACGGAAGGGCTGGGAGACTGCAGGGTTGTAGGAGGTATCGGTCGGTGCTTGGTCGGGCTGGGGGGAGCCGAGTTTTCAGTCGGCTGGTGATGAGGTGTTGTATTCTCTTCCCTTGTTATTTCCTTTATCATTCTTATTACTGGAGGTAGCAGTAGTGATTTGTGTTATACCTTAGTTACTAAAATGTTCTTATCTGAACCTGTGGGACTTGCATTATTTTCAGTTCTCCCCTCTGTCCCTCCGGGAGTAGGGGGAGGGCAAGAAGGGGGGGAGTGAGTGAACAAGCTGTCTGCCTGGTTTTAAACCACGACACCTATATATATATATATAGTTTTACACTCACTTTGTTACAGTTACAGGGGGAGAAATGCGTTAGGGTTAGTGTTAGGGTTAGGGTTAGGGTGGAGAACATCTGTGGGTCATTAGAATGCTCTTGAACATGCTTTATTTTGCTCAGTTAGGTACCTTTACTGTGTTTTCCTATATATATATAGTATTACACTCACTTTGTTACAGGCACAGACAGGGAAATGCGTTAGGGCTAGGGTTATAGTTAGGGTTAGGGTGCAGAACCTTTGTGGGTCATTAGAATGCACTTAAACATGGTTTATTTTGCTCACTTTGTTACATTTTCTGTGTTTTCTTATATAAAAATATATAGTATTACACTCACTTTGTTACAGTTACAGGGGGAGAAATGGGTTAGGGTTAGAATTAGGGTTAGGATTAGGGTTAGGCTTGAGAAACTCTGTGGGTCATTAGAATGCTCTTGAACATGCTTTATTTTGCTCACTTTGTTACGTTTACTGCTTTTTTCTATATATAGAGAGTATTACAATCACTTTGTTACTCTTACGGGGGAGAAATGGGTTTGGGTTAGGGATAGGGTTTAGGATTAGGGTTGAGAAACTCTGTGGGTCATTAGAATGCTCTTGAATATGCATTATTTTGCTCACTTTGTTGCGTTTACTGCGTTTTCCTATATATATCTACATAGTATTACACTCACTTGGTTACAGTTAGAGTGGGAGAAATGCATTAGGGTTAGGCTTGAGAACCTCTGTGGGTCATTAGAATGCTCGTGAATATGCTTTATTTTGCACACTTTGTTACGTTTACTGTGTTCTCCTATATATGTATCTATATAGTATTACACTCACTTTGTTACAGTTACAGGGGAGAAATGGGTTAGGGTTAGGGTTAGGGTTAGGGTTAGGGTTAGGGTTAGGGTTAGGGTTAGGGGTTAGGGTTAGGGTTAGGGTTAGGGTTAGGGTTGAGAACCTCTGTGGGTCATTAGAATGCTCTTGAACATGCATTATTTTTCTCACTTCGTTACGTTTACTGCTTTTATATATATATATATATAGCATTACGCTCCCTTTGTTACACTTACAGGGAGAGAAATGGGTTAGGGTTAGAATTAGGGTTAGGATTAGGGTTAGGCTTGAGAAACTCTGTGGGTCATTAGAATGCTCTTGAACATGCTTTATTTTGCTCACTTTGTTACGTTTACTGCTTTTTTCTATATACATAGAGTATTACAATCACTTTGTTACTCTTACGGGGGAGAAATGGGTTTGGGTTAGGGATAGGGTTAGGGTTAGGGTTAGGGTTAGGGGTTAGGGTTAGGGTTAGGGTTAGGGTTAGGGGTTAGGGTTAGGCGTTAGGGTTAGGGTTAGGGTTAGGGTTAGGGTTAGGGTAGAGAACCTCTGTGGGTCATTAGAATGCTCTTGAACATGCATTATTTTTCTCACTTCGTTACGTTTACTGCTTTTTTATATATATATATAGCATTACGCTCACTTTGTTACACTTACAGGGAGAGAAATGGGTTTGGGTTAGGGTTAGGGTTGAGAAACTCTGTGGGTCATTAGAATGCTCTTCAACATGCTTTATTTTTCTCACTTTGTTACGTTTACTGTGTTTTCCTATATGCGTATATATTTCGTATTACACTCACTTTGTTACAGTTACAGGGGGTCAAATGTGTTAGGGTTAGGGTTAGGGTTAAGGTTAGGGTTAGGGTTAGGGTTGAGAACCTCTGTGGGTCATTAGAATGCTCTTGAACATGCTTTATTTTTCTCACTTCGTTACGTTTACTGTGTTTTCCTATTGTCCTGGCTTCAGAAGTAGCCGTCATTTTTCTCCTTCTTGGTAGCTGGTACAGTGCAGTGTTTTGACTTTCAGCGTGGGAACAGAGCTGATAGAGATGCTTTGGTTTGGCCAAGGACTTTTGAGCCTCATGCTCTGCCACGGAGGAGGGGAAGCCGGGAGGAAGCAGAGACAGGACACCTGACCCAAGCTAGCGAAAGAGGTATTCCATACCACAGCACGTCATGCCCAGGATGTAACTGGGAGTGAGACGGAAGGGCTGGGAGACTGCAGGGTTGTAGGAGGTATCGGTCGGTGCTTGGTCGGGCTGGGGGGAGCCGAGTTTTCAGTTGGCTGGTGATGAGGTGTTGTATTCTCTTCCCTTGTTATTTCCTTTATCATTCTTATTACTGGAGGTAGCAGTAGTGATTTGTGTTATACCTTAGTTACTAAAATGTTCTTATCTGAACCTGTGGGACTTGCATTATTTTCAGTTCTCCCCTCTGTCCCTCCGGGAGTAGGGGGAGGGCAAGAAGGGGGGGAGTGAGTGAACAAGCTGTCTGCCTGGTTTTAAACCACGACACCTATATATATATATATAGTTTTACACTCACTTTGTTACAGTTACAGGGGGAGAAATGCGTTAGGGTTAGTGTTAGGGTTAGGGTTAGGGTGGAGAACATCTGTGGGTCATTAGAATGCTCTTGAACATGCTTTATTTTGCTCAGTTAGGTACCTTTACTGTGTTTTCCTATATATATATAGTATTACACTCACTTTGTTACAGGCACAGACAGGGAAATGCGTTAGGGCTAGGGTTATAGTTAGGGTTAGGGTGCAGAACCTTTGTGGGTCATTAGAATGCACTTAAACATGGTTTATTTTGCTCACTTTGTTACATTTTCTGTGTTTTCTTATATAAAAATATATAGTATTACACTCACTTTGTTACAGTTACAGGGGGAGAAATGGGTTAGGGTTAGAATTAGGGTTAGGATTAGGGTTAGGCTTGAGAAACTCTGTGGGTCATTAGAATGCTCTTGAACATGCTTTATTTTGCTCACTTTGTTACGTTTACTGCTTTTTTCTATATATAGAGAGTATTACAATCACTTTGTTACTCTTACGGGGGAGAAATGGGTTTGGGTTAGGGATAGGGTTTAGGATTAGGGTTGAGAAACTCTGTGGGTCATTAGAATGCTCTTGAATATGCATTATTTTGCTCACTTTGTTGCGTTTACTGCGTTTTCCTATATATATCTACATAGTATTACACTCACTTGGTTACAGTTAGAGTGGGAGAAATGCATTAGGGTTAGGCTTGAGAACCTCTGTGGGTCATTAGAATGCTCGTGAATATGCTTTATTTTGCACACTTTGTTACGTTTACTGTGTTCTCCTATATATGTATCTATATAGTATTACACTCACTTTGTTACAGTTACAGGGGAGAAATGGGTTAGGGTTAGGGTTAGGGTTAGGGTTAGGGTTAGGGTTAGGGGTTAGGGTTAGGGTTAGGGTTAGGGGTTAGGGGTTAGGGTTAGGGTTAGGGTTAGGGTTAGGGTTAGGGTTGAGAACCTCTGTGGGTCATTAGAATGCTCTTGAACATGCATTATTTTTCTCACTTCGTTACGTTTACTGCTTTTTTATATATATATATATAGCATTACGCTCACTTTGTTACACTTACAGGGAGAGAAATGGGTTAGGGTTAGAATTAGGGTTAGGATTAGGGTTAGGCTTGAGAAACTCTGTGGGTCATTAGAATGCTCTTGAACATGCTTTATTTTGCTCACTTTGTTACGTTTACTGCTTTTTTCTATATACATAGAGTATTACAATCACTTTGTTACTCTTACGGGGGAGAAATGGGTTTGGGTTAGGGATAGGGTTAGGGTTAGGGTTAGGGTTAGGGGTTAGGGTTAGGGTTAGGGTTAGGGTTAGGGGTTAGGGTTAGGCGTTAGGGTTAGGGTTAGGGTTAGGGTTAGGGTTAGGGTAGAGAACCTCTGTGGGTCATTAGAATGCTCTTGAACATGCATTTTTTTTCTCACTTCGTTACGTTTACTGCTTATTTATATATATATATAGCATTACGCTCACTTTGTTACACTTACAGGGAGAGAAATGGGTTTGGGTTAGGTTTAGGGTTGAGAAACTCTGCGGGTCATTAGAATGCTCTTCAACATGCTTTATTTTTCTCACTTTGTTACGTTTACTGTGTTTTCCTATATGCGTATATATTTCGTATTACACTCACTTTGTTACAGTTACAGGGGGTCAAATGTGTTAGGGTTAGGGTTAGGGTTAAGGTTAGGGTTAGGGTTAGGGTTAGGGTTGAGAACCTCTGTGGGTCATTAGAATGCTCTTGAACATGCTTTATTTTGCTCACTTCGTTACGTTTACTGTGTTTCCTATTGTCCTGGCTTCAGAAGTAGCCGTCATTTTTCTCCTTCTTGGTAGCTGGTACAGTGCAGTGTTTTGACTTTCAGCGTGGGAACAGAGCTGATAGAGATGCTTTGGTTTGGCCAAGGACTTTTGAGCCTCATGCTCTGCCACGGAGGAGGGGAAGCCGGGAGGAAGCAGAGACAGGACACCTGACCCATGCTAGCGAAAGAGGTATTCCATACCACAGCACGTCATGCCCAGGATGTAACTGGGAGTGAGACGGAAGGGCTGGGAGACTGCAGGGTTGTAGGAGGTATCGGTCGGTGCTTGGTCGGGCTGGGGGGAGCCGAGTTTTCAGTCGGCTGGTGATGAGGTGTTGTATTCTCTTCCCTTGTTATTTCCTTTATCATTCTTATTACTGGAGGTAGCAGTAGTGATTTGTGTTATACCTTAGTTACTAAAATGTTCTTATCTGAACCTGTGGGACTTGCATTATTTTCAGTTCTCCCCTCTGTCCCTCCGGGAGTAGGGGGAGGGCAAGAAGGGGGGGAGTGAGTGAACAAGCTGTCTGCCTGGTTTTAAACCACGACACCTATATATATATATATAGTTTTACACTCACTTTGTTACAGTTACAGGGGGAGAAATGCGTTAGGGTTAGTGTTAGGGTTAGGGTTAGGGTGGAGAACATCTGTGGGTCATTAGAATGCTCTTGAACATGCTTTATTTTGCTCAGTTAGGTACCTTTACTGTGTTTTCCTATATATATATAGTATTACACTCACTTTGTTACAGGCACAGACAGGGAAATGCGTTAGGGCTAGGGTTATAGTTAGGGTTAGGGTGCAGAACCTTTGTGGGTCATTAGAATGCACTTAAACATGGTTTATTTTGCTCACTTTGTTACATTTTCTGTGTTTTCTTATATAAAAATATATAGTATTACACTCACTTTGTTACAGTTACAGGGGGAGAAATGGGTTAGGGTTAGAATTAGGGTTAGGATTAGGGTTAGGCTTGAGAAACTCTGTGGGTCATTAGAATGCTCTTGAACATGCTTTATTTTGCTCACTTTGTTACGTTTACTGCTTTTTTCTATATATAGAGAGTATTACAATCACTTTGTTACTCTTACGGGGGAGAAATGGGTTTGGGTTAGGGATAGGGTTTAGGATTAGGGTTGAGAAACTCTGTGGGTCATTAGAATGCTCTTGAATATGCATTATTTTGCTCACTTTGTTGCGTTTACTGCGTTTTCCTATATATATATACATAGTATTACACTCACTTGGTTACAGTTAGAGTGGGAGAAATGCATTAGGGTTAGGCTTGAGAACCTCTGTGGGTCATTAGAATGCTCGTGAATATGCTTTATTTTGCACACTTTGTTACGTTTACTGTGTTCTCCTATATATGTATCTATATAGTATTACACTCACTTTGTTACAGTTACAGGGGAGAAATGGGTTAGGGTTAGGGTTAGGGTTAGGGTTAGGGTTAGGGTTAGGGGTTAGGGTTAGGGTTAGGGTTAGGGTTAGGGTTGAGAACCTCTGTGGGTCATTAGAATGCTCTTGAACATGCATTATTTTTCTCACTTCGTTACCTTTACTGCTTTTATATATATATATATATAGCATTACGCTCACTTTGTTACACTTACAGGGAGAGAAATGGGTTAGGGTTAGAATTAGGGTTAGGATTAGGGTTAGGCTTGAGAAACTCTGTGGGTCATTAGAATGCTCTTGAACATGCTTTATTTTGCTCACTTTGTTACGTTTACTGCTTTTTTCTATATACATAGAGTATTACAATCACTTTGTTACTCTTACGGGGGAGAAATGGGTTTGGGTTAGGGATAGGGTTAGGGTTAGGGTTAGGGGTTAGGGTTAGGGTTAGGGTTAGGGTTAGGGGTTAGGGTTAGGCGTTAGGGTTAGGGTTAGGGTTAGGGTTAGGGTTAGGGTAGAGAACCTCTGTGGGTCATTAGAATGCTCTTGAACATGCATTATTTTTCTCACTTCGTTACGTTTACTGCTTTTTTATATATATATATAGCATTACGCTCACTTTGTTACACTTACAGGGAGAGAAATGGGTTTGGGTTAGGGTTAGGGTTGAGAAACTCTGTGGGTCATTAGAATGCTCTTCAACATGCTTTATTTTTCTCACTTTGTTACGTTTACTGTGTTTTCCTATATGCGTATATATTTCGTATTACACTCACTTTGTTACAGTTACAGGGGGTCAAATGTGTTAGGGTTAGGGTTAGGGTTAAGGTTAGGGTTAGGGTTAGGGTTGAGAACCTCTGTGGGTCATTAGAATGCTCTTGAACATGCTTTATTTTTCTCACTTCGTTACGTTTACTGTGTTTTCCTATTGTCCTGGCTTCAGAAGTAGCCGTCATTTTTCTCCTTCTTGGTAGCTGGTACAGTGCAGTGTTTTGACTTTCAGCGTGGGAACAGAGCTGATAGAGATGCTTTGGTTTGGCCAAGGACTTTTGAGCCTCATGCTCTGCCACGGAGGAGGGGAAGCCGGGAGGAAGCAGAGACAGGACACCTGACCCAAGCTAGCGAAAGAGGTATTCCATACCACAGCACGTCATGCCCAGGATGTAACTGGGAGTGAGACGGAAGGGCTGGGAGACTGCAGGGTTGTAGGAGGTATCGGTCGGTGCTTGGTCGGGCTGGGGGGAGCCGAGTTTTCAGTCGGCTGGTGATGAGGTGTTGTATTCTCTTCCCTTGTTATTTCCTTTATCATTCTTATTACTGGAGGTAGCAGTAGTGATTTGTGTTATACCTTAGTTACTAAAATGTTCTTATCTGAACCTGTGGGACTTGCATTATTTTCAGTTCTCCCCTCTGTCCCTCCGGGAGTAGGGGGAGGGCAAGAAGGGGGGGAGTGAGTGAACAAGCTGTCTGCCTGGTTTTAAACCACGACACCTATATATATATATATAGTTTTACACTCACTTTGTTACAGTTACAGGGGGAGAAATGCGTTAGGGTTAGTGTTAGGGTTAGGGTTAGGGTGGAGAACATCTGTGGGTCATTAGAATGCTCTTGAACATGCTTTATTTTGCTCAGTTAGGTACCTTTACTGTGTTTTCCTATATATATATAGTATTACACTCACTTTGTTACAGGCACAGACAGGGAAATGCGTTAGGGCTAGGGTTATAGTTAGGGTTAGGGTGCAGAACCTTTGTGGGGCATTAGAATGCACTTAAACATGGTTTATTTTGCTCACTTTGTTACATTTTCTGTGTTTTCTTATATAAAAATATATAGTATTACACTCACTTTGTTACAGTTACAGGGGGAGAAATGGGTTAGGGTTAGAATTAGGGTTAGGATTAGGGTTAGGCTTGAGAAACTCTGTGGGTCATTAGAATGCTCTTGAACATGCTTTATTTTGCTCACTTTGTTACGTTTACTGCTTTTTTCTATATATAGAGAGTATTACAATCACTTTGTTACTCTTACGGGGGAGAAATGGGTTTGGGTTAGGGATAGGGTTTAGGATTAGGGTTGAGAAACTCTGTGGGTCATTAGAATGCTCTTGAATATGCATTATTTTGCTCACTTTGTTGCGTTTACTGCGTTTTCCTATATATATCTACATAGTATTACACTCACTTGGTTACAGTTAGAGTGGGAGAAATGCATTAGGGTTAGGCTTGAGAACCTCTGTGGGTCATTAGAATGCTCGTGAATATGCTTTATTTTGCACACTTTGTTACGTTTACTGTGTTCTCCTATATATGTATCTATATAGTATTACACTCACTTTGTTACAGTTACAGGGGAGAAATGGGTTAGGGTTAGGGTTAGGGTTAGGGTTAGGGTTAGGGTTAGGGGTTAGGGTTAGGGTTAGGGGTTAGGGTTAGGGTTAGGGTTAGGGTTAGGGTTGAGAACCTCTGTGGGTCATTAGAATGCTCTTGAACATGCATTATTTTTCTCACTTCGTTACGTTTACTGCTTTTATATATATATATATATAGCATTACGCTCACTTTGTTACACTTACAGGGAGAGAAATGGGTTAGGGTTAGAATTAGGGTTGAGAAACTCTGTGGGTCATTAGAATGCTCTTCAACCTGCTTTATTTTTCTCACTTTGTTACGTTTACTGTGTTTTCCTATATGCGTATATATTTCGTATTACACTCACTTTGTTACAGTTACAGGGGGTCAAATGTGTTAGGGTTAGGGTTAAGGTTAAGGTTAGGGTTAGGGTTAGGGTTGAGAACCTCTGTGGGTCATTAGAATGCTCTTGAACATGCTTTATTTTTCTCACTTCGTTACGTTTACTGTGTTTTCCTATTGTCCTGGCTTCAGAAGTAGCCGTCATTTTTCTCCTTCTTGGTAGCTGGTACAGTGCAGTGTTTTGACTTTCAGCGTGGGAACAGAGCTGATAGAGATGCTTTGGTTTGGCCAAGGACTTTTGAGCCTCATGCTCTGCCACGGAGGAGGGGAAGCCGGGAGGAAGCAGAGACAGGACACCTGACCCAAGCTAGCGAAAGAGGTATTCCATACCACAGCACGTCATGCCCAGGATGTAACTGGGAGTGAGACGGAAGGCCTGGGAGACTGCAGGGTTGTAGGAGGTATCGGTCGGTGCTGGTCGGGCTGGGGGGAGCCGAGTTTTCAGTCGGCTGGTGATGAGGTGTTGTATTCTCTTCCCTTGTTATTTCCTTTATCATTCTTATTACTGGAGGTAGCAGTAGTGATTTGTGTTATACCTTAGTTACTAAAATGTTCTTATCTGAACCTGTGGGACTTGCATTATTTTCAGTTCTCCCCTCTGTCCCTCCGGGAGTAGGGGGAGGGCAAGAAGGGGGGGAGTGAGTGAACAAGCTGTCTGCCTGGTTTTAAACCACGACACCTATATATATATATATAGTTTTACACTCACTTTGTTACAGTTACAGGGGGAGAAATGCGTTAGGGTTAGTGTTAGGGTTAGGGTTAGGGTGGAGAACATCTGTGGGTCATTAGAATGCTCTTGAACATGCTTTATTTTGCTCAGTTAGGTACCTTTACTGTGTTTTCCTATATATATATAGTATTACACTCACTTTGTTACAGGCACAGACAGGGAAATGCGTTAATGCTAGGGTTATAGTTAGGGTTAGGGTGCAGAACCTTTGTGGGTCATTAGAATGCACTTAAACATGGTTTATTTTGCTCACTTTGTTACATTTTCTGTGTTTTCTTATATAAAAATATATAGTATTACACTCACTTTGTTACAGTTACAGGGGGAGAAATGGGTTAGGGTTAGAATTAGGGTTAGGATTAGGGTTAGGCTTGAGAAACTCTGTGGGTCATTAGAATGCTCTTGAACATGCTTTATTTTGCTCACTTTGTTACGTTTACTGCTTTTTTCTATATATAGAGAGTATTACAATCACTTTGTTACTCTTACGGGGGAGAAATGGGTTTGGGTTAGGGATAGGGTTTAGGATTAGGGTTGAGAAACTCTGTGGGTCATTAGAATGCTCTTGAATATGCATTATTTTGCTCACTTTGTTGCGTTTACTGCGTTTTCCTATATATATCTACATAGTATTACACTCACTTGGTTACAGTTAGAGTGGGAGAAATGCATTAGGGTTAGGCTTGAGAACCTCTGTGGGTCATTAGAATGCTCGTGAATATGCTTTATTTTGCACACTTTGTTACGTTTACTGTGTTCTCCTATATATGTATCTATATAGTATTACACTCACCTTGTTACAGTTACAGGGGAGAAATGGGTTAGGGTTAGGGTTAGGGTTAGGGTTAGGGTTAGGGTTAGGGGTTAGGGTTAGGGTTAGGGTTAGGGTTAGGGGTTAGGGTTAGGGTTAGGGTTAGGGTTAGGGTTGAGAACCTCTGTGGGTCATTAGAATGCTCTTGAACATGCATTATTTTTCTCACTTCGTTACGTTTACTGCTTTTTTATATATATATATATAGCATTACGCTCACTTTGTTACACTTACAGGGAGAGAAATGGGTTAGGGTTAGAATTAGGGTTAGGATTAGGGTTAGGCTTGAGAAACTCTGTGGGTCATTAGAATGCTCTTGAACATGCTTTATTTTGCTCACTTTGTTACGTTTACTGCTTTTTTCTATATACATAGAGTATTACAATCACTTTGTTACTCTTACGGGGGAGAAATGGGTTTGGGTTAGGGATAGGGTTAGGGTTAGGGTTAGGGTTAGGGGTTAGGGTTAGGGTTAGGGTTAGGGTTAGGGGTTAGGGTTAGGCGTTAGGGTTAGGGTTAGGGTTAGGGTTAGGGTAGAGAACCTCTGTGGGTCATTAGAATGCTCTTGAACATGCATTATTTTTCTCACTTCGTTACGTTTACTGCTTTTTTATATCTATATAAATAGCATTACGCTCACTTTGTTACACTTACAGGGAGAGAAATGGGTTTGGGTTAGGGTTAGGGTTAGGGTTGAGAAACTCTGTGGGTCATTAGATTGCTCTTCAACATGCTTTATTTTTCTCACTTTGTTACGTTTACTGTGTTTTCCTATATGCGTATATATTTCGTATTACACTCACTTTGTTACAGTTACAGGGGGTCAAATGTGTTAGGGTTAGGGTTAGGGTTAAGGTTAGGGTTAGGGTTAGGGTTAGGGTTGAGAACCTCTGTGGGTCATTAGAATGCTCTTGAACATGCTTTATTTTTCTCACTTCGTTACGTTTACTGTGTTTTCTTATTGTCCTGGCTTCAGAAGTAGCCGTCATTTTTCTCCTTCTTGGTAGCTGGTACAGTGCAGTGTTTTGACTTTCAGCGTGGGAACAGAGCTGATAGAGATGCTTTGGTTTGGCCAAGGACTTTTGAGCCTCATGCTCTGCCACGGAGGAGGGGAAGCCGGGAGGAAGCAGAGACAGGACACCTGACCCAAGCTAGCGAAAGAGGTATTCCATACCACAGCTCGTCATGCCCAGGATGTAACTGGGAGTGAGACGGAAGGGCTGGGAGACTGCAGGGTTGTAGGAGGTATCGGTCGGTGCTTGGTCGGGCTGGGGGGAGCCGAGTTTTCAGTCGGCTGGTGATGAGGTGTTGTATTCTCTTCCCTTGTTATTTCCTTTATCATTCTTATTACTGGAGGTAGCAGTAGTGATTTGTGTTATACCTTAGTTACTAAAATGTTCTTATCTGAACCTGTGGGACTTGCATTATTTTCAGTTCTCCCCTCTGTCCCTCCGGGAGTAGGGGGAGGGCAAGAAGGGGGGGAGTGAGTGAACAAGCTGTCTGCCTGGTTTTAAACCACGACACCTATATATATATATATAGTTTTACACTCACTTTGTTACAGTTACAGGGGGAGAAATGCGTTAGGGTTAGTGTTAGGGTTAGGGTTAGGGTGGAGAACATCTGTGGGTCATTAGAATGCTCTTGAACATGCTTTATTTTGCTCAGTTAGGTACCTTTACTGTGTTTTCCTATATATATATATAGTATTACACTCACTTTCTTACAGGCACAGACAGGGAAATGCGTTAGGGCTAGGGTTATAGTTAGGGTTAGGGTGCAGAACCTTTGTGGGTCATTAGAATGCACTTAAACATGGTTTATTTTGCTCACTTTGTTACATTTTCTGTGTTTTCTTATATAAAAATATATAGTATTACACTCACTTTGTTACAGTTACAGGGGGAGAAATGGGTTAGGGTTAGAATTAGGGTTAGGATTAGGGTTAGGCTTGAGAAACTCTGTGGGTCATTAGAATGCTCTTGAACATGCTTTATTTTGCTCACTTTGTTACGTTTACTGCTTTTTTCTATATATATAGAGTATTACAATCACTTTGTTACTCTTACGGGGGAGAAATGGGTTTGGGTTAGGGTTAGGGTTTAGGATTAGGGTTGAGAAACTCTGTGGGTCATTAGAATGCTCTTGAATATGCATTATTTTGCTCACTTTGTTGCGTTTACTGCGTTTTCCTATATATATCTACATAGTATTACACTCACTTGGTTACAGTTAGAGTGGGAGAAATGCATTAGGGTTAGGCTTGAGAACCTCTGTGGGTCATTAGAATGCTCGTGAATATGCTTTATTTTGCACACTTTGTTACGTTTACTGTGTTCTCCTATATATGCATCTATATAGTATTACACTCACTTTGTTACAGTTACAGGGGAGAAATGGGTTAGGGTTAGGGTTAGGGTTAGGGTTAGGGGTTAGGGTTAGGGTTAGGGTTAGGGTTAGGGGTTAGGGTTAGGGTTAGGGTTAGGGTTAGGGTTAGGGTTGAGAACCTCTGTGGGTCATTAGAATGCTCTTGAACATGCATTATTTTTCTCACTTCGTTACGTTTACTGCTTTTTTATATATATATATATAGCATTACGCTCACTTTGTTACACTTACAGGGAGAGAAATGGGTTAGGGTTAGAATTAGGGTTAGGATTAGGGTTAGGCTTGAGAAACTCTGTGGGTCATTAGAATGCTCTTGAACATGCTTTATTTTGCTCAGTTAGGTACCTTTACTGTGTTTTCCTATATATATATAGTATTACACTCACTTTGTTACAGGCACAGACAGGGAAATGCGTTAGGGCTAGGGTTATAGTTAGGGTTAGGGTGCAGAACCTTTGTGGGTCATTAGAATGCACTTAAACATGGTTTATTTTGCTCACTTTGTTACATTTTCTGTGTTTTCTTATATAAAAATATATAGTATTACACTCACTTTGTTACAGTTACAGGGGGAGAAATGGGTTAGGGTTAGAATTAGGGTTAGGATTAGGGTTAGGCTTGAGAAACTCTGTGGGTCATTAGAATGCTCTTGAACATGCTTTATTTTGCTCACTTTGTTACGTTTACTGCTTTTTTCTATATATAGAGAGTATTACAATCACTTTGTTACTCTTACGGGGGAGAAATGGGTTTGGGTTAGGGATAGGGTTTAGGATTAGGGTTGAGAAACTCTGTGGGTCATTAGAATGCTCTTGAATATGCATTATTTTGCTCACTTTGTTGCGTTTACTGCGTTTTCCTATATATATCTACATAGTATTACACTCACTTGGTTACAGTTAGAGTGGGAGAAATGCATTAGGGTTAGGCTTGAGAACCTCTGTGGGTCATTAGAATGCTCGTGAATATGCTTTTTTTGCACACTTTGTTACGTTTACTGTGTTCTCCTATATATGTATCTATATAGTATTACACTCACTTTGTTACAGTTACAGGGGAGAAATGGGTTAGGGTTAGGGTTAGGGTTAGGGTTAGGGGTTAGGGTTAGGGTTAGGGTTAGGGTTAGGGTTAGGGTTAGGGGTTAGGGTTAGGGTTAGGGTTAGGGTTAGGGTTAGGGGTTAGGGTTAGGGTTAGGGTTAGGGTTAGGGTTAGGGTTGAGAACCTCTGTGGGTCATTAGAATGCTCTTGAACATGCATTATTTTTCTCACTTCGTTACGTTTACTGTGTTTTCCTATTGTCCTGGCTTCAGAAGTAGCCGTCATTTTTCTCCTTCTTGGTAGCTGGTACAGTGCAGTGTTTTGACTTTCAGCGTGGGAACAGAGCTGATAGAGATGCTTTGGTTTGGCCAAGGACTTTTGAGCCTCATGCTCTGCCACGGAGGAGGGGAAGCCGGGAGGAAGCAGAGACAGGACACCTGACCCAAGCCTGCGAAAGAGGTATTCCATACCACAGCACGTCATGCCCAGGATGTAACTGGGAGTGAGACGGAAGGGCTGGGAGACTGCAGGGTTGTAGGAGGTATCGGTCGGTGCTTGGTCGGGCTGGGGGGAGCCGAGTTTTCAGTCGGCTGGTGATGAGGTGTTGTATTCTCTTCCCTTGTTATTTCCTTTATCATTCTTATTACTGGAGGTAGCAGTAGTGATTTGTGTTATACCTTAGTTACTAAAATGTTCTTATCTGAACCTGTGGGACTTGCATTATTTTCAGTTCTCCCCTCTGTCCCTCCGGGAGTAGGGGGAGGGCAAGAAGGGGGGGAGTGAGTGAACAAGCTGTCTGCCTGGTTTTAAACCACGACACCTATATATATATATATAGTTTTACACTCACTTTGTTACAGTTACAGGGGGAGAAATGCGTTAGGGTTAGTGTTAGGGTTAGGGTTAGGGTGGAGAACATCTGTGGGTCATTAGAATGCTCTTGAACATGCTTTATTTTGCTCAGTTAGGTACCTTTACTGTGTTTTCCTATATATATATAGTATTACACTCACTTTGTTACAGGCACAGACAGGGAAATGCGTTAGGGCTAGGGTTATAGTTAGGGTTAGGGTGCAGAACCTTTGTGGGTCATTAGAATGCACTTAAACATGGTTTATTTTGCTCACTTTGTTACATTTTCTGTGTTTTCTTATATAAAAATATATAGTATTACACTCACTTTGTTACAGTTACAGGGGGAGAAATGGGTTAGGGTTAGAATTAGGGTTAGGATTAGGGTTAGGCTTGAGAAACTCTGTGGGTCATTAGAATGCTCTTGAACATGCTTTATTTTGCTCACTTTGTTACGTTTACTGCTTTTTTCTATATATATAGAGTATTACAATCACTTTGTTACTCTTACGGGGGAGAAATGGGTTTGGGTTAGGGTTAGGGTTTAGGATTAGGGTTGAGAAACTCTGTGGGTCATTAGAATGCTCTTGAATATGCATTATTTTGCTCACTTTGTTGCGTTTACTGCGTTTTCCTATATATATCTACATAGTATTACACTCACTTGGTTACAGTTAGAGTGGGAGAAATGCATTAGGGTTAGGGTTAGGGTTAGGGTTAGGGTTAGGGGTTAGGGTTAGGGTTAGGGTTAGGGTTAGGGTTAGGGGTTAGGGTTAGGGTTAGGGTTAGGGTTAGGGTTAGGGTTAGGGTTGAGAACCTCTGTGGGTCATTAGAATGCTCTTGAACATGCATTATTTTTCTCACTTAGTTACGTTTACTGCTTTTTTATATATATATATATAGCATTACGCTCACTTTGTTACACTTACAGGGAGAGAAATGGGTTAGGGTTAGAATTAGGGTTAGGATTAGGGTTAGGCTTGAGAAACTCTGTGGGTCATTAGAATGCTCTTGAACATGCTTTATTTTGCTCAGTTAGGTACCTTTACTGTGTTTTCCTATATATATATAGTATTACACTCACTTTGTTACAGGCACAGACAGGGAAATGCGTTAGGGCTAGGGTTATAGTTAGGGTTAGGGTGCAGAACCTTTGTGGGTCATTAGAATGCACTTAAACATGGTTTATTTTGCTCACTTTGTTACATTTTCTGTGTTTTCTTATATAAAAATATATAGTATTACACTCACTTTGTTACAGTTACAGGGGAGAAATGGGTTAGGGTTAGGGTTAGGGTTAGGGTTAGGGTTAGGGGTTAGGGTTAGGGTTAGGGTTAGGGTTAGGGTTAGGGGTTAGGGTTAGGGTTAGGGTTAGGGTTAGGGTTAGGGTTGAGAACCTCTGTGGGTCATTAGAATGCTCTTGAACATGCATTATTTTTCTCACTTCGTTACGTTTACTGCTTTTTTATATATATATATATAGCATTACGCTCACTTTGTTACACTTACAGGGAGAGAAATGGGTTAGGGTTAGAATTAGGGTTAGGATTAGGGTTAGGCTTGAGAAACTCTGTGGGTCATTAGAATGCTCTTGAACATGCTTTATTTTGCTCACTTTGTTACGTTTACTGCTTTTTTCTATATACATAGAGTATTACAATCACTTTGTTACTCTTACGGGGGAGAAATGGGTTTGGGTTAGGGATAGGGTTAGGGTTAGGGTTAGGGTTAGGGGTTAGGGTTAGGGTTAGGGTTAGGGTTAGGGGTTAGGGTTAGGCGTTAGGGTTAGGGTTAGGGTTAGGGTTAGGGTTAGGGTAGAGAACCTCTGTGGGTCATTAGAATGCTCTTGAACATGCATTATTTTTCTCACTTCGTTACGTTTACTGCTTTTATATATATATATATATAGCATTACGCTCACTTTGTTACACTTACAGGGAGAGAAATGGGTTTGGGTTAGGGTTAGGTTTAGGGTTGAGAAACTCTGTGGGTCATTAGAATGCTCTTCAACATGCTTTATTTTTCTCACTTTGTTACGTTTACTGTGTTTTCCTATATGCGTATGTATTTCGTATTACACTCACTTTGTTACAGTTACAGGGGGTCAAATGTGTTAGGGTTAGGGTTAGGGTTAAGGTTAGGGTTAGGGTTAGGGTTAGGGTTGAGAACCTCTGTGGGTCATTAGAATGCTCTTGAACATGCTTTATTTTTCTCACTTCGTTACGTTTACTGTGTTTTCCTATTGTCCTGGCTTCAGAAGTAGCCGTCATTTTTCTCCTTCTTGGTAGCTGGTACAGTGCAGTGTTTTGACTTTCAGCGTGGGAACAGAGCTGATAGAGATGCTTTGGTTTGGCCAAGGACTTTTGAGCCTCATGCTCTGCCACGGAGGAGGGGAAGCCGGGAGGAAGCAGAGACAGGACACCTGACCCAAGCTAGCGAAAGAGGTATTCCATACCACAGCACGTCATGCCCAGGATGTAACTGGGAGTGAGACGGAAGGGCTGGGAGACTGCAGGGTTGTAGGAGGTATCGGTCGGTGCTTGGTCGGGCTGGGGGGAGCCGAGTTTTCAGTCGGCTGGTGATGAGGTGTTGTATTCTCTTCCCTTGTTATTTCCTTTATCATTCTTATTACTGGAGGTAGCAGTAGTGATTTGTGTTATACCTTAGTTACTAAAATGTTCTTATCTGAACCTGTGGGACTTGCATTATTTTCAGTTCTCCCCTCTGTCCCTCCGGGAGTAGGGGGAGGGCAAGAAGGGGGGGAGTGAGTGAACAAGCTGTCTGCCTGGTTTTAAACCACGACACCTATATATATATATATAGTTTTACACTCACTTTGTTACAGTTACAGGGGGAGAAATGCGTTAGGGTTAGGGTTAGGGTTAGGGTTAGGGTGGAGAACATCTGTGGGTCATTAGAATGCTCTTGAACATGCTTTATTTTGCTCAGTTAGGTACCTTTACTGTGTTTTCCTATATATATATAGTATTACACTCACTTTGTTACAGGCACAGAGAGGGAAATGCGTTAGGGCTAGGGTTATAGTTAGGGTTAGGGTGCAGAACCTTTGTGGGTCATTAGAATGCACTTAAACATGGTTTATTTTGCTCACTTTGTTACATTTTCTGTGTTTTCTTATATAAAAATATATAGTATTACACTCACTTTGTTACAGTTACAGGGGGAGAAATGGGTTAGGGTTAGAATTAGGGTTAGGATTAGGGTTAGGCTTGAGAAACTCTGTGGGTCATTAGAATGCTCTTGAACATGCTTTATTTTGCTCACTTTGTTACGTTTACTGCTTTTTTCTATATATATAGAGTATTACAATCACTTTGTTACTCTTACGGGGGAGAAATGGGTTTGGGTTAGGGTTAGGGTTTAGGATTAGGGTTGAGAAACTCTGTGGGTCATTAGAATGCTCTTGAATATGCATTATTTTGCTCACTTTGTTGCGTTTACTGCGTTTTCCTATATATATCTACATAGTATTACACTCACTTGGTTACAGTTAGAGTGGGAGAAATGCATTAGGGTTAGGCTTGAGAACCTCTGTGGGTCATTAGAATGCTCGTGAATATGCTTTATTTTGCACACTTTGTTACGTTTACTGTGTTCTCCTATATATGTATCTATATAGTATTACACTCACTTTGTTACAGTTACAGGGGAGAAATGGGTTAGGGTTAGGGTTAGGGTTAGGGTTAGGGTTAGGGGTTAGGGTTAGGGTTAGGGTTAGGGTTAGGGGTTAGGGTTAGGGTTAGGGTTAGGGTTGAGAACCTCTGTGGGTCATTAGAATGCTCTTGAACATGCATTATTTTTCTCACTTCGTTACGTTTACTGCTTTTTTATATATATATATATAGCATTACGCTCACTTTGTTACACTTACAGGGAGAGAAATGGGTTAGGGTTAGAATTAGGGTTAGGATTAGGGTTAGGCTTGAGAAACTCTGTGGGTCATTAGAATGCTCTTGAACATGCTTTATTTTGCTCACTTTGTTACGTTTACTGCTTTTTTCTATATACATAGAGTATTACAATCACTTTGTTACTCTTACGGGGGAGAAATGGGTTTGGGTTAGGGATAGGGTTAGGGTTAGGGTTAGGGTTAGGGGTTAGGGTTAGGGTTAGGGTTAGGGTTAGGGGTTAGGGTTAGGCGTTAGGGTTAGGGTTAGGGTTAGGGTTAGGGTTAGGGTAGAGAACCTCTGTGGGTCATTAGAATGCTCTTGAACATGCATTATTTTTCTCACTTCGTTACGTTTACTGCTTTTATATATATATATATATAGCATTACGCTCACTTTGTTACACTTACAGGGAGAGGAATGGGTTTGGGTTAGGGTTAGGGTTAGGGTTGAGAAACTCTGTGGGTCATTAGAATGCTCTTCAACATGCTTTATTTTTCTCACTTTGTTACGTTTACTGTGTTTTCCTATATGCGTATATATTTCGTATTACACTCACTTTGTTACAGTTACAGGGTTCAAATGTGTTAGGGTTAGGGTTAGGGTTAAGGTTGGGGTTAGGGTTAGGGTTAGGGTTGAGAACCTCTGAGGGTCATTAGAATGCTCTTGAACATGCTTTATTTTTCTCACTTCGTTACGTTTACTGTGTTTTCCTATTGTCCTGGCTTCAGAAGTAGCCGTCATTTTTCTCCTTCTTGGTAGCTGGTACAGTGCAGTGTTTTGACTTTCAGCGTGGGAACAGAGCTGATAGAGATGCTTTGGTTTGGCCAAGGACTTTTGAGCCTCATGCTCTGCCACGGAGGAGGGGAAGCCGGGAGGAAGCAGAGACAGGACACCTGACCCAAGCTAGCGAAAGAGGTATTCCATACCACAGCACGTCATGCCCAGGATGTGACTGGGAGTGAGACGGAAGGGCTGGGAGACTGCAGGGTTGTAGGAGGTATCGGTCGGTGCTTGGTCGGGCTGGGGGGAGCCGAGTTTTCAGTCGGCTGGTGATGAGGTGTTGTATTCTCTTCCCTTGTTCTTTCCTTTATCATTCTTATTACTGGAGGTAGCAGTAGTGATTTGTGTTATACCTTAGTTACTAAAATGTTCTTATCTGAACCTGTGGGACTTGCATTATTTTCAGTTCTCCCCTCTGTCCCTCCGGGAGTAGGGGGAGGGCAAGAAGGGGGAGAGTGAGTGAACAAGCTGTCTGCCTGGTTTTAAACCACGACACCTATATATATATATATAGTTTTACACTCACTTTGTTACAGTTACAGGGGGAGAAATGCGTTAGGGTTAGTGTTAGGGTTAGGGTTAGGGTGGAGAACATCTGTGGGTCATTAGAATGCTCTTGAACATGCTTTATTTTGCTCAGTTAGGTACCTTTACTGTGTTTTCCTATATATATATAGTATTACACTCACTTTGTTACAGGCACAGACAGGGAAATGCGTTAGGGCTAGGGTTATAGTTAGGGTTAGGGTGCAGAACCTTTGTGGGTCATTAGAATGCACTTAAACATGGTTTATTTTGCTCACTTTGTTACATTTTCTGTGTTTTCTTATATAAAAATATATAGTATTACACTCACTTTGTTACAGTTACAGGGGGAGAAATGGGTTAGGGTTAGAATTAGGGTTAGGATTAGGGTTAGGCTTGAGAAACTCTGTGGGTCATTAGAATGCTCTTGAACATGCTTTATTTTGCTCACTTTGTTACGTTTACTGCTTTTTTCTATATATAGAGAGTATTACAATCACTTTGTTACTCTTACGGGGGAGAAATGGGTTTGGGTTAGGGATAGGGTTTAGGATTAGGGTTGAGAAACTCTGTGGGTCATTAGAATGCTCTTGAATATGCATTATTTTGCTCACTTTGTTGCGTTTACTGCGTTTTCCTATATATATCTACATAGTATTACACTCACTTGGTTACAGTTAGAGTGGGAGAAATGCATTAGGGTTAGGCTTGAGAACCTCTGTGGGTCATTAGAATGCTCGTGAATATGCTTTATTTTGCACACTTTGTTACGTTTACTGTGTTCTCCTATATATGTATCTATATAGTATTACACTCACTTTGTTACAGTTACAGGGGAGAAATGGGTTAGGGTTAGGGTTAGGGTTAGGGTTAGGGTTAGGGTTAGGGTTAGGGGTTAGGGTTAGGGTTAGGGGTTAGGGTTAGGGTTAGGGTTAGGGTTAGGGTTGAGAACCTCTGTGGGTCATTAGAATGCTCTTGAACATGCATTATTTTTCTCACTTCGTTACGTTTACTGCTTTTTTATATATATATATAGCATTACGCTCACTTTGTTACACTTACAGGGAGAGAAATGGGTTAGGGTTAGAATTAGGGTTAGGATTAGGGTTAGGCTTGAGAAACTCTGTGGGTCATTAGAATGCTCTTGAACATGCTTTATTTTGCTCACTTTGTTACGTTTACTGCTTTTTTCTATATACATAGAGTATTACAATCACTTTGTTACTCTTACGGGGGAGAAATGGGTTTGGGTTAGGGATAGGGTTAGGGTTAGGGTTAGGGTTAGGGGTTAGGGTTAGGGTTAGGGTTAGGGTTAGGGGTTAGGGTTAGGCGTTAGGGTTAGGGTTAGGGTTAGGGTTAGGGTAGAGAACCTCTGTGGGTCATTAGAATGCTCTTGAACATGCATTATTTTTCTCACTTCGTTACGTTTACTGCTTTTTTATATATATATATATATAGCATTACGCACACTTTGTTACACTTACAGGGAGAGAAATGGGTTTGGGTTAGGGTTAGGGTTAGGGTTGAGAAACTCTGTGGGTCATTAGAATGCTCTTCAACATGCTTTATTTTTCTCACTTTGTTACGTTTACTGTGTTTTCCTATATGCGTATATATTTCGTATTACACTCACTTTGTTACAATTACAGGGGGTCAAATGTGTTAGGGTTAGGGTTAGGGTTAAGGTTAGGGTTAGGGTTAGGGTTAGGGTTGAGAACCTCTGTGGGTCATTAGAATGCTCTTGAACATGCTTTATTTTTCTCACTTCGTTACGTTTACTGTGTTTTCCTATTGTCCTGGCTTCAGAAGTAGCCGTCATTTTTCTCCTTCTTGGTAGCTGGTACAGTGCAGTGTTTTGACTTTCAGCGTGGGAACAGAGCTGATAGAGATGCTTTGGTTTGGCCAAGGACTTTTGAGCCTCATGCTCTGCCACGGAGGAGGGGAAGCCGGGAGGAAGCAGAGACAGGACACCTGACCCAAGCTAGCGAAAGAGGTATTCCATACCACAGCACGTCATGCCCAGGATGTAACTGGGAGTGAGACGGAAGGGCTGGGAGACTGCAGGGTTGTAGGAGGTATCGGTCGGTGCTTGGTCGGGCTGGGGGGAGCCGAGTTTTCAGTCGGCTGGTGATGAGGTGTTGTATTCTCTTCCCTTGTTATTTCCTTTATCATTCTTATTACTGGAGGTAGCAGTAGTGATTTGTGTTATACCTTAGTTACTAAAATGTTCTTATCTGAACCTGTGGGACTTGCATTATTTTCAGTTCTCCCCTCTGTCCCTCCGGGAGTAGGGGGAGGGCAAGAAGGGGGGGAGTGAGTGAACAAGCTGTCTGCCTGGTTTTAAACCACGACACCTATATATATATATATATAGTTTTACACTCACTTTGTTACAGTTACAGGGGGAGAAATGCGTTAGGGTTAGTGTTAGGGTTAGGGTTAGGGTGGAGAACATCTGTGGGTCATTAGAATGCTCTTGAACATGCTTTATTTTGCTCAGTTAGGTACCTTTACTGTGTTTTCCTATATATATATAGTATTACACTCACTTTCTTACAGGCACAGACAGGGAAATGCGTTAGGGCTAGGGTTATAGTTAGGGTTAGGGTGCAGAACCTTTGTGGGTCATTAGAATGCACTTAAACATGGTTTATTTTGCTCACTTTGTTACATTTTCTGTGTTTTCTTATATAAAAATATATAGTATTACACTCACTTTGTTACAGTTACAGGGGGAGAAATGGGTTAGGGTTAGAATTAGGGTTAGGATTAGGGTTAGGCTTGAGAAACTCTGTGGGTCATTAGAATGCTCTTGAACATGCTTTATTTTGCTCACTTTGTTACGTTTACTGCTTTTTTCTATATATAGAGAGTATTACAATCACTTTGTTACTCTTACGGGGGAGAAATGGGTTTGGGTTAGGGATAGGGTTTAGGATTAGGGTTGAGAAACTCTGTGGGTCATTAGAATGCTCTTGAATATGCATTATTTTGCTCACTTTGTTGCGTTTACTGCATTTTCCTATATATATCTACATAGTATTACACTCACTTGGTTACAGTTAGAGTGGGAGAAATGCATTAGGGTTAGGCTTGAGAACCTCTGTGGGTCATTAGAATGCTCGTGAATATGCTTTATTTTGCACACTTTGTTACGTTTACTGTGTTCTCCTATATATGTATCTATATAGTATTACACTCACTTTGTTACAGTTACAGGGGAGAAATGGGTTAGGGTTAGGGTTAGGGTTAGGGTTAGGGTTAGGGGTTAGGGTTAGGGTTAGGGGTTAGGGTTAGGGTTAGGGTTAGGGTTAGGGTTGAGAACCTCTGTGGGTCATTAGAATGCTCTTGAACATGCATTATTTTTCTCACTTCGTTACGTTTACTGCTTTTTTATATATATATATAGCATTACGCTCACTTTGTTACACTTACAGGGAGAGAAATGGGTTAGGGTTAGAATTAGGGTTAGGATTAGGGTTAGGCTTGAGAAACTCTGTGGGTCATTAGAATGCTCTTGAACATGCTTTATTTTGCTCACTTTGTTACGTTTACTGCTTTTTTCTATATACATAGAGTATTACAATCACTTTGTTACTCTTACGGGGGAGAAATGGGTTTGGGTTAGGGATAGGGTTAGGGTTAGGGTTAGGGTTAGGGGTTAGGGTTAGGGTTAGGGTTAGGGTTAGGGGTTAGGGTTAGGCGTTAGGGTTAGGGTTAGGGTTAGGGTTAGGGTAGAGAACCTCTGTGGGTCATTAGAATGCTCTTGAACATGCATTATTTTTCTCACTTCGTTACGTTTACTGCTTTTTTATATATATATATATATAGCATTACGCACACTTTGTTACACTTACAGGGAGAGAAATGGGTTTGGGTTAGGGTTAGGGTTAGGGTTGAGAAACTCTGTGGGTCATTAGAATGCTCTTCAACATGCTTTATTTTTCTCAATTTGTTACGTTTACTGTGTTCTCCTATATATGTATCTATATAGTATTACACTCACTTTGTTACAGTTACAGGGGGTCAAATGTGTTAGGGTTAGGGTTAGGGTTAAGGTTAGGGTTAGGGTTAGGGTTGAGAACCTCTGTGGGTCATTAGAATGCTCTTGAACATGCTTTATTTTTCTCACTTCGTTACGTTTACTGTGTTTTCCTATTGTCCTGGCTTCAGAAGTAGCCGTCATTTTTCTCCTTCTTGGTAGCTGGTACAGTGCAGTGTTTTGACTTTCAGCGTGGGAACAGAGCTGATAGAGATGCTTTGGTTTGGCCAAGGACTTTTCAGCCTCATGCTCTGCCACGGAGGAGGGGAAGCCGGGAGGAAGCAGAGACAGGACACCTGACCCAAGCTAGCGAAAGAGGTATTCCATACCACAGCACGTCATGCCCAGGATGTAACTGGGAGTGAGACGGAAGGGCTGGGAGACTGCAGGGTTGTAGGAGGTATCGGTCGGTGCTTGGTCGGGCTGGGGGGAGCCGAGTTTTCAGTCGGCTGGTGATGAGGTGTTGTATTCTCTTCCCTTGTTATTTCCTTTATCATTCTTATTACTGGAGGTAGCAGTAGTGATTTGTGTTATACCTTAGTTACTAAAATGTTCTTATCTGAACCTGTGGGACTTGCATTATTTTCAGTTCTCCCCTCTGTCCCTCCGGGAGTAGGGGGAGGGCAAGAAGGGGGGGAGTGAGTGAACAAGCTGTCTGCCTGGTTTTAAACCACGACACCTATATATATATATATAGTTTTACACTCACTTTGTTACAGTTACAGGGGGAGAAATGCGTTAGGGTTAGTGTTAGGGTTAGGGTTAGGGTGGAGAACATCTGTGGGTCATTAGAATGCTCTTGAACATGCTTTATTTTGCTCAGTTAGGTACCTTTACTGTGTTTTCCTATATATATATAGTATTACACTCACTTTGTTACAGGCACAGACAGGGAAATGCGTTAGGGCTAGGGTTATAGTTAGGGTTAGGGTGCAGAACCTTTGTGGGTCATTAGAATGCACTTAAACATGGTTTATTTTGCTCACTTTGTTACATTTTCTGTGTTTTCTTATATAAAAATATATAGTATTACACTCACTTTGTTACAGTTACAGGGGGAGAAATGGGTTAGGGTTAGAATTAGGGTTAGGATTAGGGTTAGGCTTGAGAAACTCTGTGGGTCATTAGAATGCTCTTGAACATGCTTTATTTTGCTCACTTTGTTACGTTTACTGCTTTTTTCTATATATAGAGAGTATTACAATCACTTTGTTACTCTTACGGGGGAGAAATGGGTTTGGGTTAGGGATAGGGTTTAGGATTAGGGTTGAGAAACTCTGTGGGTCATTAGAATGCTCTTGAATATGCATTATTTTGCTCACTTTGTTGCGTTTACTGCGTTTTCCTATATATATCTACATAGTATTACACTCACTTGGTTACAGTTAGAGTGGGAGAAATGCATTAGGGTTAGGCTTGAGAACCTCTGTGGGTCATTAGAATGCTCGTGAATATGCTTTATTTTGCACACTTTGTTACGTTTACTGTGTTCTCCTATATATGTATCTATATAGTATTACACTCACTTTGTTACAGTTACAGGGGAGAAATGGGTTAGGGTTAGGGTTAGGGTTAGGGTTAGGGTTAGGGTTAGGGTTAGGGGTTAGGGTTAGGGTTAGGGTTAGGGGTTAGGGGTTAGGGTTAGGGTTAGGGTTAGGGTTAGGGTTAGGGTTGAGAACCTCTGTGGGTCATTAGAATGCTCTTGAACATGCATTATTTTTCTCACTTCGTTACGTTTACTGCTTTTTTTATATATATATATATAGCATTACGCTCACTTTGTTACACTTACAGGGAGAGAAATGGGTTAGGGTTAGAATTAGGGTTAGGATTAGGGTTAGGCTTGAGAAACTCTGTGGGTCATTAGAATGCTCTTGAACATGCTTTATTTTGCTCACTTTGTTACGTTTACTGCTTTTTTCTATATACATAGAGTATTACAATCACTTTGTTACTCTTACGGGGGAGAAATGGGTTTGGGTTAGGGATAGGGTTAGGGTTAGGGTTAGGGGTTAGGGTTAGGGTTAGGGTTAGGGGTTAGGGTTAGGCGTTAGGGTTAGGGTTAGGGTTAGGGTTAGGGTTAGGGTAGAGAAATTCTGTGGGTCATTAGAATGCTCTTGAACATGCATTTTTTTTCTCACTTCGTTACGTTTACTGCTTTTTTATATATATATATATAGCATTACGCTCACTTTGTTACACTTACAGGGAGAGAAATGGGTTTGGGTTAGGTTTAGGGTTGAGAAACTCTGTGGGTCATTAGAATGCTCTTCAACATGCTTTATTTTTCTCACTTTGTTACGTTTACTGTGTTTTCCTATATGCGTATATATTTCGTATTACACTCACTTTGTTACAGTTACAGGGGGTCAAATGTGTTAGGGTTAGGGTTAGGGTTAAGGTTAGGGTTAGGGTTAGGGTTAGGGTTGAGAACCTCTGTGGGTCATTAGAATGCTCTTGAACATGCTTTATTTTGCTCACTTCGTTACGTTTACTGTGTTTTCCTATTGTCCTGGCTTCAGAAGTAGCCGTCATTTTTCTCCTTCTTGGTAGCTGGTACAGTGCAGTGTTTTGACTTTCAGCGTGGGAACAGAGCTGATAGAGATGCTTTGGTTTGGCCAAGGACTTTTGAGCCTCATGCTCTGCCACGGAGGAGGGGAAGCCGGGAGGAAGCAGAGACAGGACACCTGACCCATGCTAGCGAAAGAGGTATTCCATACCACAGCACGTCATGCCCAGGATGTAACTGGGAGTGAGACGGAAGGGCTGGGAGACTGCAGGGTTGTAGGAGGTATCGGTCGGTGCTTGGTCGGGCTGGGGGGAGCCGAGTTTTCAGTCGGCTGGTGATGAGGTGTTGTATTCTCTTCCCTTGTTATTTCCTTTATCATTCTTATTACTGGAGGTAGCAGTAGTGATTTGTGTTATACCTTAGTTACTAAAATGTTCTTATCTGAACCTGTGGGACTTGCATTATTTTCAGTTCTCCCCTCTGTCCCTCCGGGAGTAGGGGGAGGGCAAGAAGGGGGGGAGTGAGTGAACAAGCTGTCTGCCTGGTTTTAAACCACGACACCTATATATATATATATAGTTTTACACTCACTTTGTTACAGTTACAGGGGGAGAAATGCGTTAGGGTTAGTGTTAGGGTTAGGGTTAGGGTGGAGAACATCTGTGGGTCATTAGAATGCTCTTGAACATGCTTTATTTTGCTCAGTTAGGTACCTTTACTGTGTTTTCCTATATATATATAGTATTACACTCACTTTGTTACAGGCACAGACAGGGAAATGCGTTAGGGCTAGGGTTATAGTTAGGGTTAGGGTGCAGAACCTTTGTGGGTCATTAGAATGCACTTAAACATGGTTTATTTTGCTCACTTTGTTACATTTTCTGTGTTTTCTTATATAAAAATATATAGTATTACACTCACTTTGTTACAGTTACAGGGGGAGAAATGGGTTAGGGTTAGAATTAGGGTTAGGATTAGGGTTAGGCTTGAGAAACTCTGTGGGTCATTAGAATGCTCTTGAACATGCTTTATTTTGCTCACTTTGTTACGTTTACTGCTTTTTTCTATATATAGAGAGTATTACAATCACTTTGTTACTCTTACGGGGGAGAAATGGGTTTGGGTTAGGGATAGGGTTTAGGATTAGGGTTGAGAAACTCTGTGGGTCATTAGAATGCTCTTGAATATGCATTATTTTGCTCACTTTGTTGCGTTTACTGCGTTTTCCTATATATATCTACATAGTATTACACTCACTTGGTTACAGTTAGAGTGGGAGAAATGCATTAGGGTTAGGCTTGAGAACCTCTGTGGGTCATTAGAATGCTCGTGAATATGCTTTATTTTGCACACTTTGTTACGTTTACTGTGTTCTCCTATATATGTATCTATATAGTATTACACTCACTTTGTTACAGTTACAGGGGAGAAATGGGTTAGGGTTAGGGTTAGGGTTAGGGTTAGGGGTTAGGGTTAGGGTTAGGGTTAGGGTTAGGGTTAGGGGTTGGGGTTAGGGTTAGGGTTAGGGTTAGGGTTAGGGTTAGGGTTAGGCGTTAGGGTTAGGGTTAGGGTTAGGGTTAGGGTTAGGGTAGAGAACCTCTGTGGGTCATTAGAATGCTCTTGAACATGCATTATTTTTCTCACTTCGTTATGTTTACTGCTTTTTTATATATATATATAGCATTACGCTCACTTTGTTACACTTACAGGGAGAGAAATGGGTTAGGGTTAGAATTAGGGTTAGGATTAGGGTTAGGCTTGAGAAACTCTGTGGGTCATTAGAATGCTCTTGAACATGCTTTATTTTGCTCACTTTGTTACGTTTACTGCTTTTTTCTATATACATAGAGTATTACAATCACTTTGTTACTCTTACGGGGGAGAAATGGGTTTGGGTTAGGGATAGGGTTAGGGTTAGTTTTAGGGTTAGGGGTTAGGGTTAGGGGTTAGGGTTAGGCGTTAGGGTTAGGGTTAGGGTTAGGGTTAGGGTTAGGGTAGAGAACCTCTGTGGGTCATTAGAATGCTCTTGAACATGCATTATTTTTCTCACTTCGTTATGTTTACTGCTTTTTTATATATATATATATATAGCATTACGCTCACTTTGTTACACTTACAGGAAGAGAAATGGGTTTGGGTTAGGGTTAGGGTTAGGGTTGAGAAACTCTGTGGGTCATTAGAATGCTCTTCAACATGCTTTATTTTTCTCGCTTTGTTACGTTTACTGTGTTTTCCTATATGCGTATATATTTCGTATTACACTCACTTTGTTACAGTTACAGGGGGTCAAATGTGTTAGGGTTAGGGTTAGGGTTAAGGTTAGGGTTAGGGTTAGGGTTAGGGTTGAGAACCTCTGTGGGTCATTAGAATGCTCTTGAACATGCTTTATTTTTCTCCACTTCGTTACGTTTACTGTGTTTTCCTATTGTCCTGGCTTCAGAAGTAGCCGTCATTTTTCTCCTTCTTGGTAGCTGGTACAGTGCAGTGTTTTGACTTTCAGCGTGGGAACAGAGCTGATAGAGATGCTTTGGTTTGGCCAAGGACTTTTGAGCCTCATGCTCTGCCACGGAGGAGGGGAAGCCGGGAGGAAGCAGAGACAGGACACCTGACCCAAGCTAGCGAAAGAGGTATTCCATACCACAGCACGTCATGCCCAGGATGTAACTGGGAGTGAGACGGAAGGGCTGGGAGACTGCAGGGTTGTAGGAGGTATCGGTCGGTGCTTGGTCGGGCTGGGGGGAGCCGAGTTTTCAGTCGGCTGGTGATGAAGTGTTGTATTCTCTTCCCTTGTTATTTCCTTTATCATTCTTATTACTGGAGGTAGCAGTAGTGATTTGTGTTATACCTTAGTTACTAAAATGTTCTTATCTGAACCTGTGGGACTTGCATTATTTTCAGTTCTCCCCTCTGTCCCTCCGGGAGTAGGGGGAGGGCAAGAAGGGGGGGAGTGAGTGAACAAGCTGTCTGCCTGGTTTTAAACCACGACACCTATATATATATATATAGTTTTACACTCACTTTGTTACAGTTACAGGGGGAGAAATGCGTTAGGGTTAGTGTTAGGGTTAGGGTTAGGGTGGAGAACATCTGTGGGTCATTAGAATGCTCTTGAACATGCTTTATTTTGCTCAGTTAGGTACCTTTACTGTGTTTTCCTATATATATATAGTATTACACTCACTTTGTTACAGGCACAGACAGGGAAATGCGTTAGGGCTAGGGTTATAGTTAAGGTTAGGGTGCAGAACCTTTGTGGGTCATTAGAATGCACTTAAACATGGTTTATTTTGCTCACTTTGTTACATTTTCTGTGTTTTCTTATATAAAAATATATAGTATTACACTCACTTTGTTACAGTTACAGGGGGAGAAATGGGTTAGGGTTAGAATTAGGGTTAGGATTAGGGTTAGGCTTGAGAAACTCTGTGGGTCATTAGAATGCTCTTGAACATGCTTTATTTTGCTCACTTTGTTACGTTTACTGCTTTTTTCTATATATAGAGAGTATTACAATCACTTTGTTACTCTTACGGGGGAGAAATGGGTTTGGGTTAGGGATAGGGTTTAGGATTAGGGTTGAGAAACTCTGTGGGTCATTAGAATGCTCTTGAATATGCATTATTTTGCTCACTTTGTTGCGTTTACTGCGTTTTCCTATATATATCTACATAGTATTACACTCACTTGGTTACAGTTAGAGTGGGAGAAATGCATTAGGGTTAGGCTTGAGAACCTCTGTGGGTCATTAGAATGCTCGTGAATATGCTTTATTTTGCACACTTTGTTACGTTTACTGTGTTCTCCTATATATGTATCTATATAGTATTACACTCACTTTGTTACAGTTACAGGGGAGAAATGGGTTAGGGTTAGGGTTAGGGTTAGGGTTAGGGGATAGGGTTAGGGTTAGGGTTAGGGTTAGGGTTAGGGGTTAGGGTTAGGGTTAGGGTTAGGGTTGAGAACCTCTGTGGGTCATTAGAATGCTCTTGAACATGCATTATTTTTCTCACTTCGTTACGTTTACTGCTTTTTTATATATATATATAGCATTACGCTCACTTTGTTACACTTACAGGGAGAGAAATGGGTTAGGGTTAGAATTAGGGTTAGGATTAGGGTTAGGCTTGAGAAACTCTGTGGGTCATTAGAATGCTCTTGAACATGCTTTATTTTGCTCACTTTGTTACGTTTACTGCTTTTTTCTATATACATAGAGTATTACAATCACTTTGTTACTCTTACGGGGAGAAATGGGTTTGGGTTAGGGATAGGGTTAGGGTTAGGGTTAGGGTTAGGGGTTAGGGTTAGGGTTAGGGTTAGGGTTAGGGGTTAGGGTTAGGCGTTAGGGTTAGGGTTAGGGTTAGGCGTTAGGGTTAGGGTAGAGAACCTCTGTGGGTCATTAGAATGCTCTTCAACATGCTTTATTTTTCTCACTTCGTTACGTTTACTGCTTTTTTATATATATATATATAGCATTGCGCTCACTTTGTTACACTTACAGGGAGAGAAATGGGTTTGGGTTAGGGTTAGGGTTAGGGTTGAGAAACTCTGTGGGTCATTAGAATGCTCTTCAACATGCTTTATTTTTCTCACTTTGTTACGTTTACTGTGTTTTCCTATTGTCCTGGCTTCAGAAGTAGCCGTCATTTTTCTCCTTCTTGGTAGCTGGTACAGTGCAGTGTTTTGACTTTCAGCGTGGGAACAGAGCTGATAGAGATGCTTTGGTTTGGCCAAGGACTTTTCAGCCTCATGCTCTGCCACGGAGGAGGGGAAGCCGGGAGGAAGCAGAGACAGGACACCTGACCCAAGCTAGCGAAAGAGGTATTCCATACCACAGCACGTCATGCCCAGGATGTAACTGGGAGTGAGACGGAAGGGCTGGGAGACTGCAGGGTTGTAGGAGGTATCGGTCGGTGCTTGGTCGGGCTGGGGGGAGCCGAGTTTTCAGTCGGCTGGTGATGAGGTGTTGTATTCTCTTCCCTTGTTATTTCCTTTATCATTCTTATTACTGGAGGTAGCAGTAGTGATTTGTGTTATACCTTAGTTACTAAAATGTTCTTATCTGAACCTGTGGGACTTGCATTATTTTCAGTTCTCCCCTCTGTCCCTCCGGGAGTAGGGGGAGGGCAAGAAGGGGGGGAGTGAGTGAACAAGCTGTCTGCCTGGTTTTAAACCACGACACCTATATATATATATATAGTTTTACACTCACTTTGTTACAGTTACAGGGGGAGAAATGCGTTAGGGTTAGTGTTAGGGTTAGGGTTAGGGTGGAGAACATCTGTGGGTCATTAGAATGCTCTTGAACATGCTTTATTTTGCTCAGTTAGGTACCTTTACTGTGTTTTCCTATATATATATAGTATTACACTCACTTTGTTACAGGCACAGACAGGGAAATGCGTTAGGGCTAGGGTTATAGTTAGGGTTAGGGTGCAGAACCTTTGTGGGTCATTAGAATGCACTTAAACATGGTTTATTTTGCTCACTTTGTTACATTTTCTGTGTTTTCTTATATAAAAATATATAGTATTACACTCACTTTGTTACAGTTACAGGGGGAGAAATGGGTTAGGGTTAGAATTAGGGTTAGGATTAGGGTTAGGCTTGAGAAACTCTGTGGGTCATTAGAATGCTCTTGAACATGCTTTATTTTGCTCACTTTGTTACGTTTACTGCTTTTTTCTATATATAGAGAGTATTACAATCACTTTGTTACTCTTACGGGGGAGAAATGGGTTTGGGTTAGGGATAGGGTTTAGGATTAGGGTTGAGAAACTCTGTGGGTCATTAGAATGCTCTTGAATATGCATTATTTTGCTCACTTTGTTGCGTTTACTGCGTTTTCCTATATATATCTACATAGTATTACACTCACTTGGTTACAGTTAGACTGGGAGAAATTCATTAGGGTTAAGCTTGAGAACCTCTGTGGGTCAGTAGAATGCTCGTGAATATGCTTTATTTTGCACACTTTGTTACGTTTACTGTGTTCTCCTATATATGTATCTATATAGTATTACACTCACTTTGTTACAGTTACAGGGGAGAAATGGGTTAGGGTTAGGGTTAGGGTTAGGGTTAGGGTTAGGGGTTAGGGTTAGGGTTAGGGTTAGGGTTAGGGTTAGGGTTAGGGGTTAGGGTTAGGGTTAGGGTTAGGGTTAGGGTTAGGGTTGAGAACCTCTGTGGGTCATTAGAATGCTCTTGAACATGCATTATTTTTCTCACTTCGTTACGTTTACTGCTTTTTTATATATATATATATAGCATTACGCTCACTTTGTTACACTTACAGGGAGAGAAATGGGTTAGGGTTAGAATTAGGGTTAGGATTAGGGTTAGGCTTGAGAAACTCTGTGGGTCATTAGAATGCTCTTGAACATGCTTTATTTTGCTCACTTTGTTACGTTTACTGCTTTTTTCTATATACATAGAGTATTACAATCACTTTGTTACTCTTACGGGGGAGAAATGGGTTTGGGTTAGGGATAGGGTTTAGGATTAGGGTTGAGAAACTCTGTGGGTCATTAGAATGCTCTTGAATATGCATTATTTTGCTCACTTTGTTGCGTTTACTGCGTTTTCCTATATATATCTACATAGTATTACACTCACTTGGTTACAGTTAGAGTGGGAGAAATGCATTAGGGTTAGGCTTGAGAACCTCTGTGGGTCATTAGAATGCTCGTGAATATGCTTTATTTTGCACACTTTGTTACGTTTACTGTGTTCTCCTATATATGTATCTATATAGTATTACACTCACTTTGTTACAGTTACAGGGGAGAAATGGGTTAGGGTTAGGGTTAGGGTTAGGGTTAGGGGTTAGGGTTAGGGTTAGGGTTAGGGTTAGGGTTAGGGGTTAGGGTTAGGGTTAGGGTTAGGGTTAGGGTTGGGGTTGAGAACCTCTGTGGGTCATTAGAATGCTCTTGAACATGCATTATTTTTCTCACTTCGTTACGTTTACTACTTTTTTATATATATATATATAGCATTACGCTCACTTTGTTACACTTACAGGGAGAGAAATGGGTTAGGGTTAGAATTAGGGTTAGGATTAGGGTTAGGCTTGAGAAACTCTGTGGGTCATTAGAATGCTCTTGAACATGCTTTATTTTGCTCACTTTGTTACGTTTACTGCTTTTTTCTATATACATAGAGTATTACAATCACTTTGTTACTCTTACGGGGGAGAAATGGGTTTGGGTCAGGGATAGGGTTAGGGTTAGGGTTAGGGTTAGGGGTTAGGGTTAGGGTTAGGGTTAGGGTTAGGGGTTATGGTTAGGCGTTAGGGTTAGGGTTAGGGTTAGGGTTAGGGTAGAGAACCTCTGTGGGTCATTAGAATGCTCTTGAACATGCATTATTTTTCTCACTTCGTTACGTTTACTGCTTTTTTATATATATATATATAGCATTACGCTCACTTTGTTACACTTACAGGGAGAGAAATGGGTTTGGGTTAGGGTTAGGGTTAGGGTTGAGAAACTCTGTGGGTCATTAGAATGCTCTTCAACATGCTTTATTTTTCTCACTTTGTTACGTTTACTGTGTTTTCCTATATGCGTATATATTTCGTATTACACTCACTTTGTTACAGTTACAGGGGGTCAAATGTGTTAGTGTTAGGGTTAGGGTTAAGGTTAGGGTTAGGGTTAGGGTTAGGGTTGAGAACCTCTGTGGGTCATTAGAATGCTCTTGAACATGCTTTATTTTTCTCACTTCGTTACGTTTACTGTGTTTTCCTATTGTCCTGGCTTCAGAAGTAGCCGTCATTTTTCTCCTTCTTGGTTGCTGGTACAGTGCAGTGTTTTGACTTTCAGCGTGGGAACCGAGCTGATAGAGATGCTTTGGTTTGGCCAAGGACTTTTGAGCCTCATGCTCTGCCACGGAGGAGGGGAAGCCGGGAGGAAGCAGAGACAGGACACCTGACCCAAGCTAGCGAAAGAGGTATTCCATACCACAGCACGTCATGCCCAGGATGTAACTGGGAGTGAGACGGAAGGGCTGGGAGACTGCAGGGTTGTAGGAGGTATCGGTCGGTGCTTGGTCGGGCTGGGGGGAGCCGAGTTTTCAGTCGGCTGGTGATGAGGTGTTGTATTCTCTTCCCTTGTTCTTTCCTTTATCATTCTTATTACTGGAGGTAGCAGTAGTGATTTGTGTTTTACCTTACTTACTAAAATGTTCTTATCTGAACCTGTGGGACTTGCATTATTTTCAGTTCTCCCCTCTGTCCCTCCGGGAGTAGGGGGAGGGCAAGAAGGGGGGGAGTGAGTGAACAAGCTGTCTGCCTGGTTTTAAACCACGACACCTATATATATATATATAGTTTTACACTCACTTTGTTACAGTTACAGGGGGAGAAATGCGTTAGGGTTAGTGTTAGGGTTAGGGTTAGGGTGGAGAACATCTGTGGGTCATTAGAATGCTCTTGAACATGCATTATTTTTCTCACTTCGTTATGTTTACTGCTTTTTTATATATATATATATATAGCATTACGCTCACTTTGTTACACTTACAGGGAGAGAAATGGGTTTGGGTTAGGGTTAGGGTTAGGGTTGAGAAACTCTGTGGGTCATTAGAATGCTCTTCAACATGCTTTATTTTTCTCACTTTGTTACGTTTACTGTGTTTTCCTATATGCGTATATATTTCGTATTACACTCACTTTGTTACAGTTACTGGGGGTCAAATGTGTTAGGGTTAGGGTTAGGGTTAAGGTTAGGGTTAGGGTTAGGGTTGAGAACCTCTGTGGGTCATTAGAATGCTCTTGAACATGCTTTATTTTTCTCACTTCGTTACGTTTACTGTGTTTTCCTATTGTCCTGGCTTCAGAAGTAGCCGTCATTTTTCTCCTTCTTGGTAGCTGGTACAGTGCCGTGTTTTGACTTTCAGCGTGGGAACAGAGCTGATAGAGATGCTTTGGTTTGGCCAAGGACTTTTGAGCCTCATGCTCTGCCACGGAGGAGGGGAAGCCGGGAGGAAGCAGAGACAGGACACCTGACCCAAGCTAGCGAAAGAGGTATTCCATACCACAGCACGTCATGCCCAGGATGTAACTGGGAGTGAGACGGAAGGGCTGGGAGACTGCAGGGTTGTAGGAGGTATCGGTCGTTGCTTGGTCGGGCTGGGGGGAGCCGAGTTTTCAGTCGGCTGGTGATGAGGTGTTGTATTCTCTTCCCTTGTTATTTCCTTTATCATTCTTATTACTGGAGGTAGCAGTAGTGATTTGTGTTATACCTTAGTTACTAAAATGTTCTTATCTGAACCTGTGGGACTTGCATTATTTTCAGTTCTCCCCTCTGTCCCTCCGGGAGTAGGGGGAGGGCAAGAAGGGGGGGAGTGAGTGAACAAGCTGTCTGCCTGGTTTTAAACCACGACACCTATATATATATATATAGTTTTACACTCACTTTGTTACAGTTACAGGGGGAGAAATGCGTTAGGGTTAGTGTTAGGGTTAGGGTTAGGGTGGAGAACATCTGTGGGTCATTAGAATGCTCTTGAACATGCTTTATTTTGCTCAGTTAGGTACCTTTACTGTGTTTTCCTATATATATATAGTATTACACTCACTTTGTTACAGGCACAGACAGGGAAATGCGTTAGGGCTAGGGTTATAGTTAAGGTTAGGGTGCAGAACCTTTGTGGGTCATTAGAATGCACTTAAACATGGTTTATTTTGCTCACTTTGTTACATTTTCTGTGTTTTCTTATATAAAAATATATAGTATTACACTCACTTTGTTACAGTTACAGGGGGAGAAATGGGTTAGGGTTAGAATTAGGGTTAGGATTAGGGTTAGGCTTGAGAAACTCTGTGGGTCATTAGAATGCTCTTGAACATGCTTTATTTTGCTCACTTTGTTACGTTTACTGCTTTTTTCTATATATAGAGAGTATTACAATCACTTTGTTACTCTTACGGGGGAGAAATGGGTTTGGGTTAGGGATAGGGTTTAGGATTAGGGTTGAGAAACTCTGTGGGTCATTAGAATGCTCTTGAATATGCATTATTTTGCTCACTTTGTTGCGTTTACTGCGTTTTCCTATATATATCTACATAGTATTACACTCACTTGGTTACAGTTAGAGTGGGAGAAATGCATTAGGGTTAGGCTTGAGAACCTCTGTGGGTCATTAGAATGCTCGTGAATATGCTTTATTTTGCACACTTTGTTACGTTTACTGTGTTCTCCTATATATGTATCTATATAGTATTACACTCACTTTGTTACAGTTACAGGGGAGAAATGGGTTAGGGTTAGGGTTAGGGTTAGGGTTAGGGTTAGGGGTGAGGGTTAGGGTTAGGGTTAGGGTTAGGGTTAGGGGTTAGGGTTAGGGTTAGGGTTAGGGTTGAGAACCTCTGTGGGTCATTAGAATGCTCTTGAACATGCATTATTTTTCTCACTTCGTTACGTTTACTGCTTTTTTATATATATATATATAGCATTACGCTCACTTTGTTACACTTACAGGGAGAGAAATGGGTTAGGGTTAGAATTAGGGTTAGGATTAGGGTTAGGCTTGAGAAACTCTGTGGGTCATTAGAATGCTCTTGAACATGCTTTATTTTGCTCACTTTGTTACGTTTACTGCTTTTTTCTATATACATAGAGTATTACAATCACTTTGTTACTCTTACGGGGGAGAAATGGGTTTGGGTTAGGGATAGGGTTTAGGATTAGGGTTGAGAAACTCTGTGGGTCATTAGAATGCTCTTGAATATGCATTATTTTGCTCACTTTGTTGCGTTTACTGCGTTTTCCTATATATATCTACATAGTATTACACTCACTTGGTTACAGTTAGAGTGGGAGAAATGCATTAGGGTTAGGCTTGAGAACCTCTGTGGGTCATTAGAATGCTCGTGAATATGCTTTATTTTGCACACTTTGTTACGTTTACTGTGTTCTCCTATATATGTATCTATATAGTATTACACTCACTTTGTTACAGTTACAGGGGAGAAATGGGTTAGGGTTAGGGTTAGGGTTAGGGTTAGGGTTAGGGGTTAGGGTTAGGGTTAGGGTTAGGGGTTAGGGTTAGGGTTAGGGTTAGGGTTAGGGTTGGGGTTGAGAACCTCTGTGGGTCATTAGAATGCTCTTGAACATGCATTATTTTTCTCACTTCGTTACGTTTACTACTTTTTTATATATATATATATAGCATTACGCTCACTTTGTTACACTTACAGGGAGAGAAATGGGTTAGGGTTAGAATTAGGTTTAGGATTAGGGTTAGGCTTGAGAAACTCTGTGGGTCATTAGAATGCTCTTGAACATGCTTTATTTTGCTCACTTTGTTACGTTTACTGCTTTTTTCTATATACATAGAGTATTACAATCACTTTGTTACTCTTACGGGGGAGAAATGGGTTTGGGTTAGGGATAGGGTTAGGGTTAGGGTTAGGGTTAGGGGTTAGGGTTAGGGTTAGGGTTAGGGTTAGGGGTTAGGGTTAGGCGTTAGGGTTAGGGTTAGGGTTAGGGTTAGGGTAGAGAACGGTAGAGAACCTCTGTGGGTCATTAGAATGCTCTTGAACATGCATTATTTTTCTCACTTCGTTACGTTTACTGCTTTTTTATATATATATATATAGCATTACGCTCACTTTGTTACACTTACAGGGAGAGAAATGGGTTTGGGTTAGGGTTAGGGTTAGGGTTGAGAAACTCTGTGGGTCATTAGAATGCTCTTCAACATGCTTTATTTTTCTCACTTTGTTACGTTTACTGTGTTTTCCTATATGCGTATATATTTCGTATTACACTCACTTTGTTACAGTTACAGGGGGTCAAATGTGTTAGGGTTAGGGTTAGGGTTAAGGTTAGGGTTAGGGTTAGGGTTGAGAACCTCTGTGGGTCATTAGAATGCTCTTGAACATGCTTTATTTTTCTCACTTCGTTACGTTTACTGTGTTTTCCTATTGTCCTGGCTTCAGAAGTAGCCGTCATTTTTCTCCTTCTTGGTAGCTGGTACAGTGCAGTGTTTTGACTTTCAGCGTGGGAACAGAGCTGATAGAGATGCTTTGGTTTGGCCAAGGACTTTTGAGCCTCATGCTCTGCCACGGAGGAGGGGAAGCCGGGAGGAAGCAGAGACAGGACACCTGACCCAAGCTAGCGAAAGAGGTATTCCATACCACAGCACGTCATGCCCAGGATGTAACTGGGAGTGAGACGGAAGGGCTGGGAGACTGCAGGGTTGTAGGAGGTATCGGTCGGTGCTTGGTCGGGCTGGGGGGAGCCGAGTTTTCAGTCGGCTGGTGATGAGGTGTTGTATTCTCTTCCCTTGTTATTTCCTTTATCATTCTTATTACTGGAGGTAGCAGTAGTGATTTGTGTTATACCTTAGTTACTAAAATGTTCTTATCTGAACCTGTGGGACTTGCATTATTTTCAGTTCTCCCCTCTGTCCCTCCGGGAGTAGGGGGAGGGCAAGAAGGGGGGGAGTGAGTGAACAAGCTGTCTGCCTGGTTTTAAACCACGACACCTATATATATATATATAGTTTTACACTCACTTTGTTACAGTTACAGGGGGAGAAATGCGTTAGGGTTAGTGTTAGGGTTAGTGTTAGGGTGGAGAACATCTGTGGGTCATTAGAATGCTCTTGAACATGCTTTATTTTGCTCAGTTAGGTACCTTTACTGTGTTTTCCTATATATATATAGTATTACACTCACTTTGTTACAGGCACAGACAGGGAAATGCGTTAGGGCTAGGGTTATAGTTAGGGTTAGGGTGCAGAACCTTTGTGGGTCATTAGAATGCACTTAAACATGGTTTATTTTGCTCACTTTGTTACATTTTCTGTGTTTTCTTATATAAAAATATATAGTATTACACTCACTTTGTTACAGTTACAGGGGGAGAAATGGGTTAGGGTTAGAATTAGGGTTAGGATTAGGGTTAGGCTTGAGAAACTCTGTGGGTCATTAGAATGCTCTTGAACATGCTTTATTTTGCTCACTTTGTTACGTTTACTGCTTTTTTCTATATATAGAGAGTATTACAATCACTTTGTTACTCTTACGGGGGAGAAATGGGTTTGGGTTAGGGATAGGGTTTAGGATTAGGGTTGAGAAACTCTGTGGGTCATTAGAATGCTCTTGAATATGCATTATTTTGCTCACTTTGTTGCGTTTACTGCGTTTTCCTATATATATCTACATAGTATTACACTCACTTGGTTACAGTTAGAGTGGGAGAAATGCATTAGGGTTAGGCTTGAGAACCTCTGTGGGTCATTAGAATGCTCGTGAATATGCTTTATTTTGCACACTTTGTTACGTTTACTGTGTTCTCCTATATATGTATCTATATAGGATTACACTCACTTTGTTACAGTTACAGGGGAGAAATGGGTTAGGGTTAGGGTTAGGGTTAGGGTTAGGGTTAGGGTTAGGGGTTAGGGTTAGGGTTAGGGTTAGGGTTAGGGTTAGGGGTTAGGGTTAGGGTTAGGGTTAGGGTTAGGGTTAGGGTTGAGAACCTCTGTGGGTCATTAGAATGCTCTTGAACATGCATTATTTTTCTCACTTCGTTACGTTTACTGCTTTTTTATATATATATATATAGCATTACGCTCACTTTGTTACACTTACAGGGAGAGAAATGGGTTAGGGTTAGAATTAGGGTTAGGATTAGGGTTAGGCTTGAGAAACTCTGTGGGTCATTAGAATGCTCTTGAACATGCTTTATTTTGCTCACTTTGTTACGTTTACTGCTTTTTTCTATATACATAGAGTATTACAATCACTTTGTTACTCTTACGGGGGAGAAATGGGTTTGGGTTAGGGATAGGGTTAGGGTTAGGGTTAGGGTTAGGGGTTAGGGTTAGGGTTAGGGTTAGGGGTTAGGGTTAGGCGTTAGGGTTAGGGTTAGGGTTAGGGTTAGGGTAGAGAACCTCTGTGGGTCATTAGAATGCTCTTGAACATGCATTATTTTTCTCACTTCGTTACGTTTACTGCTTTTTTATATATATATATAGCATTACGCTCACTTTGTTACACTAACAGGGAGAGAAATGGGTTTGGGTTAGGGTTAGGGTTAGGGTTGAGAACCTCTGTGGGTCATTAGAATGCTCTTGAACATGCTTTATTTTTCTCACTTCGTTACGTTTACTGTGTTTTCCTATTGTCCTGGCTTCAGAAGTAGCCGTCATTTTTCTCCTTCTTGGTAGCTGGTACAGTGCAGTGTTTTGACTTTCAGCGTGGGAACAGAGCTGATAGAGATGCTTTGGTTTGGCCAAGGACTTTTGAGCCTCATGCTCTGCCACGGAGGAGGGGAAGCCGGGAGGAAGCAGAGACAGGACACCTGACCCAAGCTAGAGAAAGAGGTATTCCATACCACAGCACGTCATGCCCAGGATGTAACTGGGAGTGAGACGGAAGGGCTGGGAGACTGCAGGGTTGTAGGAGGTATCGGTCGGTGCTTGGTCGGGCTGGGGGGAGCCGAGTTTTCAGTCGGCTGGTGATGAGGTGTTGTATTCTCTTCCCTTGTTATTTCCTTTATAATTCTTATTACTGGAGGTAGCAGTAGTGATTTGTGTTATACCTTAGTTACTAAAATGTTCTTATCTGAACCTGTGGGACTTGCATTATTTTCAGTTCTCCCCTCTGTCCCTCCGGGAGTAGGGGGAGGGCAAGAAGGGGGGGAGTGAGTGAACAAGCTGTCTGCCTGGTTTTAAACCACGACACCTATATATATATATATATAGTTTTACACTCGCTTTGTTACAGTTACAGGGGGAGAAATGCGTTAGGGTTAGTGTTAGGGTTAGGGTTAGGGTGGAGAACATCTGTGGGTCATTAGAATGCTCTTGAACATGCTTTATTTTGCTCAGTTAGGTACCTTTACTGTGTTTTCCTATATATATATAGTATTACACTCACTTTGTTACAGGCACAGACAGGGAGATGCGTTAGGGCTAGGGTTATAGTTAGGGTTAGGGTGCAGAACCTTTGTGGGTCATTAGAATGCACTTAAACATGGTTTTATTTTGCTCACTTTGTTACATTTTCTGTGTTTTCTTATATAAAATATATAGTATTACACTCACTTTGTTACAGTTACAGGGGGAGAAATGGGTTAGGGTTAGAATTAGGGTTTGGATTAGGGTTAGGCTTGAGAAACTCTGTGGGTCATTAGAATGCTCTTGAACATGCTTTATTTTGCTCACTTTGTTACGTTTACTGCTTTTTTTCTATATATATAGAGTATTACAAACACTTTGTTACTCTTACGGGGAGAAATGGGTTTGGGTTAGGGATAGGGTTTAGGATTAGGGTTGAGAAACTCTGTGGGTCATTAGAATGCTCTTGAATATGCATTATTTTGCTCACTTTGTTGCGTTTACTGCGTTTTCCTATATATATCTACATAGTATTACACTCACTTGGTTACAGTTAGAGTGGGAGAAATGCATTGGGGTTAGGCTTGAGAACCTCTGTGGGTCATTAGAATGCTCGTGAATATGCTTTATTTTGCACACTTTGTTACGTTTACTGTGTTCTCCTATATATGTATCGATATAGTATTACACTCACTTTGTTACAGTTACAGGGGAGAAATGGGTTAGGGTTAGGGTTAGGGTTAGGGTTAGGGTTAGGGTTAGGGGGTTAGGGTTAGGGTTAGGGTTAGGGTTAGGGTTAGGGTTAGGGTTGAGAACCTCTGTGGGTCATTAGAATGCTCTTGAACATGCATTCTTTTTCTCACTTCGTTACGTTTACTGCTTTTTTATATATATATATATAGCATTACGCTCACTTTGTTACACTTACAGGGAGAGAAATGGGTTAGGGTTAGAATTAGGGTTAGGATTAGGGTTAGGCTTGAGAAACTCTGTGGGTCATTAGAATGCTCTTGAACATGCTTTATTTTGCTCACTTTGTTACGTTTACTTCTTTTTTCTATATACATAGAGTATTACAATCACTTTGTTACTCTTACGGGGGAGAAATGGGTTTGGGTTAGGGATAGGGTTAGGGTTAGGGTTAGGGTTAGGGTTAGGGGTTAGGGTTAGGCGTTAGGGTTAGGGTTAGGGTTAGGGTTAGGGTAGAGAACCTCTGTGGGGTCATTAGAATGCTCTTGAACATGCATTATTTTTCTCACTTCGTTACGTTTTACTGCTTTTTTATATATATATATATATAGCATTACGCTCACTTTGTTACACTTACAGGGAGAGAAATGGGTTTGGGTTAGGGTTAGGGTTAGGGTTGAGAAACTCTGTGGTCATTAGAATGCTCTTCAACATGCTTTATTTTTCTCACTTTGTTACGTTTACTGTGTTTTCCTATATGCGTATATATTTCGTATTACACTCACTTTGTTACAGTTACAGGGGGTCAAATGTGTTAGGGTTAGGGTTAGGGTTAAGGTTAGGGTTAGGGTTAGGGTTAGGGTTGAGAACCTCTGTGGGTCATTAGAATGCTCTTGAACATGCTTTATTTTTCTCACTTCGTTACGTTTACTGTGTTTCCTATTGTCTGGCTTCAGAAGTAGCCGTCATTTTTCTCCTTCTTGGTAGCTGGTACAGTGCAGTGTTTTGACTTTCAGCGTGGGAACAGAGCTGATAGAGATGCTTTGGTTTGGCCAAGGACTTTTGAGCCTCATGCTCTGCCACGGAGGAGGGGAAGCCGGGAGGAAGCAGAGACAGGACACCTGACCCAAGCTAGCGAAAGAGGTATTCCATACCACAGCACGTCATGCCCAGGATGTAACTGGGAGTGAGACGGAAGGGCTGGGAGACTGCAGGGTTGTAGGAGGTATCGGTCGGTGCTTGGTCGGGCTGGGGGGAGCCGAGTTTTCAGTCGGCTGGTGATGAGGTGTTGTATTCTCTTCCCTTGTTATTTCCTTTATCATTCTTATTACTGGAGGTAGCAGTAGTGATTTGTGTTATACCTTAGTTACTAAAATGTTCTTATCTGAACCTGTGGGACTTGCATTATTTTCAGTTCTCCCCTCTGTCCCTCCGGGAGTAGGGGGAGGGCAAGAAGGGGGGGAGTGAGTGAACAAGCTGTCTGCCTGGTTTTAAACCACGACACCTATATATATATATATAGTTTTACACTCACTTTGTTACAGTTACAGGGGGAGAAATGCGTTAGGGTTAGTGTTAGGGTTAGGGTTAGGGTGGAGAACATCTGTGGGTCATTAGAATGCTCTTGAACATGCTTTATTTTGCTCAGTTAGGTACCTTTACTGTGTTTTCCTATATATATATAGTATTACACTCACTTTGTTACAGGCACAGACAGGGAAATGCGTTAGGGCTAGGGTTATAGTTAGGGTTAGGGTGCAGAACCTTTGTGGGTCATTAGAATGCACTTAAACATGGTTTATTTTGCTCACTTTGTTACATTTTCTGTGTTTTCTTATATAAAAATATATAGTATTACACTCACTTTGTTACAGTTACAGGGGGAGAAATGGGTTAGGGTTAGAATTAGGGTTAGGATTAGGGTTAGGCTTGAGAAACTCTGTGGGTCATTAGAATGCTCTTGAACATGCTTTATTTTGCTCACTTTGTTACGTTTACTGCTTTTTTCTATATATATAGAGTATTACAAACACTTTGTTACTCTTACGGGGGAGAAATGGGTTTGGGTTAGGGATAGGGTTTAGGATTAGGGTTGAGAAACTCTGTGGGTCATTAGAATGCTCTTGAATATGCATTATTTTGCTCACTTTGTTGCGTTTACTGCGTTTTCCTATATATATCTACATAGTATTACACTCACTTGGTTACAGTTAGAGTGGGAGAAATGCATTAGGGTTAGGCTTGAGAACCTCTGTGGGTCATTAGAATGCTCGTGAATATGCTTTATTTTGCACACTTTGTTACGTTTACTGTGTTCTCCTATATATGTATCGATATAGTATTACACTCACTTTGTTACAGTTACAGGGGAGAAATGGGTTAGGGTTAGGGTTAGGGTTAGGGTTAGGGTTAGGGTTAGGGGTTAGGGTTAGGGTTAGGGTTAGGGTTAGGGTTAGGGTTAGGGTTGAGAACCTCTGTGGGTCATTAGAATGCTCTTGAACATGCATTATTTTTCTCACTTCGTTACGTTTACTGCTTTTTTATATATATATATATAGCATTACGCTCACTTTGTTACACTTACAGGGAGAGAAATGGGTTAGGGTTAGAATTAGGGTTAGGATTAGGGTTAGGCTTGAGAAACTCTGTGGGTCATTAGAATGCTCTTGAACATGCTTTATTTTGCTCACTTTGTTACGTTTACTGCTTTTTTCTATATACATAGAGTATTACAATCACTTTGTTACTCTTACGGGGGAGAAATGGGTTTGGGTTAGGGATAGGGTTAGGGTTAGGGTTAGGGTTAGGGTTAGGGGTTAGGGTTAGGCGTTAGGGTTAGGGTTAGGGTTAGGGTTAGGGTAGAGAACCTCTGTGGGTCATTAGAATGCTCTTGAACATGCATTATTTTTCTCACTTCGTTACGTTTACTGCTTTTTTATATATATATATATAGCATTACGCTCACTTTGTTACACTTACAGGGAGAGAAATGGGTTTGGGTTAGGGTTAGGGTTAGGGTTGAGAAACTCTGTGGGTCATTAGAATGCTCTTCAACATGCTTTATTTTTCTCACTTTTTTACGTTTACTGTGTTTTCCTATATGCGTATATATTTCGTATTACACTCACTTTGTTACAGTTACAGGGGGTCAAATGTGTTAGGGTTAGGGTTAGGGTTAAGGTTAGGGTTAGGGTTAGGGTTAGGGTTGAGAACCTCTGTGGGTCATTAGAATGCTCTTGAACATGCTTTATTTTTCTCACTTCGTTACGTTTACTGTGTTTTCCTATTGTCCTGGCTTCAGAAGTAGCCGTCATTTTTCTCCTTCTTGGTAGCTGGTACAGTGCAGTGTTTTGACTTTCAGCGTGGGAACAGAGCTGATAGAGATGCTTTGGTTTGGCCAAGGACTTTTCAGCCTCATGCTCTGCCACGGAGGAGGGGAAGCCGGGAGGAAGCAGAGACAGGACACCTGACCCAAGCTAGCGAAAGAGGTATTCCATACCACAGCACGTCATGCCCAGGATGTAACTGGGAGTGAGACGGAAGGGCTGGGAGACTGCAGGGTTGTAGGAGGTATCGGTCGGTGCTTGGTCGGGCTGGGGGGAGCCGAGTTTTCAGTCGGCTGGTGATGAGGTGTTGTATTCTCTTCCCTTGTTATTTCCTTTATCATTCTTATTACTGGAGGTAGCAGTAGTGATTTGTGTTATACCTTAGTTACTAAAATGTTCTTATCTGAACCTGTGGGACTTGCATTATTTTCAGTTCTCCCCTCTGTCCCTCCGGGAGTAGGGGGAGGGCAAGAAGGGGGGGAGTGAGTGAACAAGCTGTCTGCCTGGTTTTAAACCACGACACCTATATATATATATATATAGTTTTACACTCACTTTGTTACAGTTACAGGGGGAGAAATGCGTTAGGGTTAGTGTTAGGGTTAGGGTTAGGGTGGAGAACATCTGTGGGTCATTAGAATGCTCTTGAACATGCTTTATTTTGCTCAGTTAGGTACCTTTACTGTGTTTTCCTATATATATATAGTATTACACTCACTTTGTTACAGGCACAGACAGGGAAATGCGTTAGGGCTAGGGTTATAGTTAGGGTTAGGGTGCAGAACCTTTGTGGGTCATTAGAATGCACTTAAACATGGTTTATTTTGCTCACTTTGTTACATTTTCTGTGTTTTCTTATATAAAAATATATAGTATTACACTCACTTTGTTACAGTTACAGGGGGAGAAATGGGTTAGGGTTAGAATTAGGGTTAGGATTAGGGTTAGGCTTGAGAAACTCTGTGGGTCATTAGAATGCTCTTGAACATGCTTTATTTTGCTCACTTTGTTACGTTTACTGCTTTTTTCTATATATAGAGAGTATTACAATCACTTTGTTACTCTTACGGGGGAGAAATGGGTTTGGGTTAGGGATAGGGTTTAGGATTAGGGTTGAGAAACTCTGTGGGTCATTAGAATGCTCTTGAATATGCATTATTTTGCTCACTTTGTTGCGTTTACTGCGTTTTCCTATATATATCTACATAGTATTACACTCACTTGGTTACACTTAGAGTGGGAGAAATGCATTAGGGTTAGGCTTGAGAACCTCTGTGGGTCAGTAGAATGCTCGTGAATATGCTTTATTTTGCACACTTTGTTACGTTTACTGTGTTCTCCTATATATGTATCTATATAGTATTACACTCACTTTGTTACAGTTACAGGGGAGAAATGGGTTAGGGTTAGGGTTAGGGTTAGGGTTAGGGTTAGGGGTTAGGGTTAGGGTTAGGGTTAGGGTTAGGTTAGGGTTAGGGTTAGGGTTAGGGTTAGGGTTGAGAACCTCTGTGGGTCATTAGAATGCTCTTGAACATGCATTATTTTTCTCACTTCGTTACGTTTACTGCTTTTTTATATATATATATATAGCATTACGCTCACTTTGTTACACTTACAGGGAGAGAAATGGGTTAGGGTTAGGATTAGGGTTAGGCTTGAGAAACTCTGTGGGTCATTAGAATGCTCTTGAACATGCTTTATTTTGCTCACTTTGTTACGTTTACTGCTTTTTTCTATATACATAGAGTATTACAATCACTTTGTTACTCTTACGGGGGAGAAATGGGTTTGGGTTAGGGATAGGGTTAGGGTTAGGGTTAGGGTTAGGGTTAGGGTTAGGGTTAGGGGTTAGGGTTAGGCGTTAGGGTTAGGGTTAGGGTTAGGGTTAGGGTAGAGAACCTCTGTGGGTCATTAGAATGCTCTTGAACATGCATTATTTTTCTCACTTCGTTACGTTTACTGCTTTTTTATATATATATATATAGCATTACGCTCACTTTGTTACACTTACAGGGAGAGAAATGGGTTTGGGTTAGGGTTAGGGTTAGGGTTGAGAAACTCTGTGGGTCATTAGAATGCTCTTCAACATGCTTTATTTTTCTCACTTTGTTACGTTTACTGTGTTTTCCTATATGCGTATATATTTCGTATTACACTCACTTTGTTACAGTTACAGGGGGTCAAATGTGTTAGGGTTAGGTTTAGGGTTAAGGTTAGGGTTAGGGTTAGTGTTAGGGTTGAGAACCTCTGTGGGTCATTAGAATGCTCTTGAACATGCTTTATTTTTCTCACTTCGTTACGTTTACTGTGTTTTCCTATTGTCCTTGCTTCAGAAGTAGCCGTCATTTTTCTCCTTCTTGGTAGCTGGTACAGTGCAGTGTTTTGACTTTCAGCGTGGGAACAGAGCTGATAGAGATGCTTTGGTTTGGCCAAGGAGTTTTGAGCCTCATGCTCTGCCACGGAGGAGGGGAAGCCGGGAGGAAGCAGAGACAGGACACCTGACCCAAGCTAGCGAAAGAGGTATTCCATACCACAGCACGTCATGCCCAGGATGTAACTGGGAGTGAGACGGAAGGGCTGGGAGACTGCAGGGTTGTAGGAGGTATCGGTCGGTGCTTGGTCGGGCTGGGGGGAGCCGAGTTTTCAGTCGGCTGGTGATGAGGTGTTGTATTCTCTTCCCTTGTTATTTCCTTTATCATTCTTATTACTGGAGGGAGCAGTAGTGATTTGTGTTATACCTTAGTTACTAAAATGTTCTTATCTGAACCTGTGGGACTTGCATTATTTTCAGTTCTCCCCTCTGTCCCTCCGGGAGTAGGGGGAGGGCAAGAAGGGGGGGAGTGAGTGAACAAGCTGTCTGCCTGGTTTTAAACCACGACACCTATATATATATATATAGTTTTACACTCACTTTGTTACAGTTACAGGGGGAGAAATGGGTTAGGGTTAGAATTAGGGTTAGGATTAGGGTTAGGCTTGAGAAACTCTGTGGGTCATTAGAATGCTCTTGAACATGCTTTATTTTGCTCACTTTGTTACGTTTACTGCTTTTTTCTATATATATAGAGTATTACAATCACTTTGTTACTCTTACGGGGGAGAAATGGGTTTGGGTTAGGGATAGGGTTTAGGATTAGGGTTGAGAAACTCTGTGGGTCATTAGAATGCTCTTGAATATGCATTATTTTGCTCACTTTGTTGCGTTTACAGCGTTTTCCCTATATATATCTACATAGTATTACACTCACTTGGTTACAGTTAGAGTGGGAGAAATGCATTAGGGTTAGGCTTGAGAACCTCTGTGGGTCATTAGAATGCTCGTGAATATGCTTTATTTTGCACACTTTGTTACGTTTACTGTGTTCTCCTATATATGTATCTATATAGTATTACACTCACTTTGTTACAGTTACAGGGGAGAAATGGGTTAGGGTTAGGGTTAGGGTTAGGGTTAGGGTTAGGGGTTAGGGTTAGGGTTAGGGTTAGGGTTAGGGTTAGGGTTAGGGGTTAGGGTTAGGGTTAGGGTTAGGGTTAGGGTTAGGGTTAGGGTTGAGAACCTCTGTGGGTCATTAGAATGCTCTTGAACATGCATTATTTTTCTCACTTCGTTACGTTTACTGCTTTTTTATATATATATATATAGCATTACGCTCACTTTGTTACACTTACAGGGAGAGAAATGGGTTAGGGTTAGAATTAGGGTTAGGATTAGGGTTAGGCTTGAGAAACTCTGTGGGTCATTAGAATGCTCTTGAACATGCTTTATTTTGCTCACTTTGTTACTTTTACTGCTTTTTTCTATATACATAGAGTATTACAATCACTTTGTTACTCTTACGGGGGAGAAATGGGTTTGGGTTAGGGATAGGGTTAGGGTTAGGGTTAGGGGTTAGGGTTAGGGTTAGGGTTAGGGGTTAGGGTTAGGCGTTAGGGTTAGGGTTAGGGTTAGGGTTAGGGTTAGGGTAGAGAACCTCTGTGGGTCATTAGAATGCTCTTGAACATGCATTATTTTTCTCACTTCGTTACGTTTACTGCTTTTTTATATATATATATAGCATTACGCTCACTTTGTTACACTTACAGGGAGAGAAATGGGTTTGGGTTAGGGTTAGGGTTAGGGTTGAGAAACTCTGTGGGTCATTAGAATGCTCTTCAACATGCTTTATTTTTCTCACTTTGTTACGTTTACTGTGTTTTCCTATATGCGTATATATTTCGTATTACACTCACTTTGTTACAGTTACAGGGGGTCAAATGTGTTAGGGTTAGGGTTAGGGTTAAGGTTAGGGTTAGGGTTAGGGTTAGGGTTGAGAACCTCTGTGGGTCATTAGAATGCTCTTGAACATGCTTTATTTTTCTCACTTCGTTACGTTTACTGTGTTTTCCTATTGTCCTGGCTTCAGAAGTAGCCGTCATTTTTCTCCTTCTTGGTAGCTGGTACAGTGCAGTGTTTTGACTTTCAGCGTGGGAACAGAGCTGATAGAGATGCTTTGGTTTGGCCAAGGACTTTTGAGCCTCATGCTCTGCCACGGAGGAGGGGAAGCTGGGAGGAAGCAGAGACAGGACACCTGACCCAAGCTAGCGAAAGAGGTATTCCATACCACAGCACGTCATGCCCAGGATGTAACTGGGAGTGAGACGGAAGGGCTGGGAGACTGCAGGGTTGTAGGAGGTATCGGTCGGTGCTTGGTCGGGCTGGGGGGAGCCGAGTTTTCAGTCGGCTGGTGATGAGGTGTTGTATTCTCTTCCCTTGTTATTTCCTTTATCATTCTTATTACTGGAGGTAGCAGTAGTGATTTTGTGTTATACCTTAGTTACTAAAATGTTCTTATCTGAACCTGTGGGACTTGCATTATTTTCAGTTCTCCCCTCTGTCCCTCCGGGAGTAGGGGGAGGGCAAGAAGGGGGGGAGTGAGTGAACAAGCTGTCTGCCTGGTTTTAAACCACGACACCTATATATATATATATAGTTTTACACTCACTTTGTTACAGTTACAGGGGAGAAATGCGTTAGGGTTAGTGTTAGGGTTAGGGTTAGGGTGGAGAACATCTGTGGGTCATTAGAATGCTCTTGAACATGCTTTATTTTGCTCAGTTAGGTACCTTTACTGTGTTTTCCTATATATATATAGTATTACACTCACTTTGTTACAGGCACAGACAGGGAAATGCGTTAGGGCTAGGGTTATAGTTAGGGTTAGGGTGCAGAACCTTTGTGGGTCATTAGAATGCACTTAAACATGGTTTATTTTGCTCACTTTGTTACATTTTCTGTGTTTTCTTATATAAAAATATATAGTATTACACTCACTTTGTTACAGTTACAGGGGGAGAAATGGGTTAGGGTTAGAATTAGGGTTAGGATTAGGGTTAGGCTTGAGAAACTCTGTGGGTCATTAGAATGCTCTTGAACATGCTTTATTTTGCTCACTTTGTTACGTTTACTGCTTTTTTCTATATAGAGAGAGTATTACAATCACTTGTTACTCTTACGGGGGAGAAATGGGTTTGGGTTAGGGATAGGGTTTAGGATTAGGGTTGAGAAACTCTGTGGGTCATTAGAATGCTCTTGAATATGCATTATTTTGCTCACTTTGTTGCGTTTACTGCGTTTTCCTATATATATCTACATAGTATTACACTCACTTGGTTACAGTTAGAGTGGGAGAAATGCATTAGGGTTAGGCTTGAGAACCTCTGTGGGTCATTAGAATGCTCGTGAATACGCTTTATTTTGCACACTTTGTTACGTTTACTGTGTTCTCCTATATATGTATCTATATAGTATTACACTCACTTTGTTACAGTTACAGGGAGAAATGGGTTAGGGTTAGGCTTAGGGTTAGGCTTAGGGTTAGGGTTAGGGTTAGGGTTAGGGTTAGGGTTAGGGTTAGGGTTAGGGTTGAGAACCTCTGTGGGTCATTAGAATGCTCTTGAACATGCATTATTTTTCTCACTTCGTTACGTTTACTGCTTTTTTATATATATATATATAGCATTACGCTCACTTTGTTACACTTACAGGGAGAGAAATGGGTTTGGGTTAGGGTTAGGGTTAGGGTTGAGAAACTCTGTGGGTCATTAGAATGCTCTTCAACATGATTTATTTTTCTCACTTTGTTACGTTTACTGTGTTTTCCTATATGCGTATATATTTCGTATTACACTCACTTTGTTACAGTTACAGGGGGTCAAATGTGTTAGGGTTAGGGTTAGGGTTAAGGTTAGGGTTAGGGTTAGGGTTAGGGTTGAGAACCTCTGTGGTCATTAGAATGCTCTTGAACATGCTTTATTTTGCTCACTTCGTTACGTTTACTGTGTTTTCCTATTGTCCTGGCTTCAGAAGTAGCCGTCATTTTTCTCCTTCTTGGTAGCTGGTACAGTGCAGTGTTTTGACTTTCAGCGTGGGAACAGAGCTGATAGAGATGCTTTGGTTTGGCCAAGGACTTTTGAGCCTCATGCTCTGCCACGGAGGAGGGGAAGCCGGGAGGAAGCAGAGACAGGACACCTGACCCAAGCTAGCGAAAGAGGTATTCCATACCACAGCACGTCATGCCCAGGATGTAACTGGGAGTGAGACGGAAGGGCTGGGAGACTGCAGGGTTGTAGGAGGTATCGGTCGGTGCTTGGTCGGGCTGGGGGGAGCCGAGTTTTCAGTCGGCTGGTGATGAGGTGTTGTATTCTCTTCCCTTGTTATTTCCTTTATCATTCTTATTACTGGAGGTAGCAGTAGTGATTTGTGTTATACCTTAGTTACTAAAATGTTCTTATCTGAACCTGTGGGACTTGCATTATTTTCAGTTCTCCCCTCTGTCCCTCCGGGAGTAGGGGGAGGGCAAGAAGGGGGGAGTGAGTGAACAAGCTGTCTGCCTGGTTTTAAACCACGACACCTATATATATATATATAGTTTTACACTCACTTTGTTACAGTTACAGGGGGAGAAATGCGTTAGGGTTAGTGTTAGGGTTAGGGTTAGGGTGGAGAACATCTGTGGGTCATTAGAATGCTCTTGAACATGCTTTATTTTGCTCAGTTAGGTACCTTTACTGTGTTTTCCTATATATATATAGTATTACACTCACTTTGTTACAGGCACAGACAGGGAAATGCGTTAGGGCTAGGGTTATAGTTAGGGTTAGGGTGCAGAACCTTTGTGGGTCATTAGAATGCACTTAAACATGGTTTATTTTGCTCACTTTGTTACATTTTCTGTGTTTTCTTATATAAAAATATATAGTATTACACTCACTTTGTTACAGTTACAGGGGGAGAAATGGGTTAGGGTTAGAATTAGGGTTAGGATTAGGGTTAGGCTTGAGAAACTCTGTGGGTCATTAGAATGCTCTTGAACATGCTTTATTTTGCTCACTTTGTTACGTTTACTGCTTTTTTTCTATATATATAGAGTATTACAATCACTTTGTTACTCTTACGGGGGAGAAATGGGTTTGGGTTAGGGATAGGGTTTAGGATTAGGGTTGAGAAACTCTGTGGGTCATTAGAATGCTCTTGAATATGCATTATTTTGCTCAACTTTGTTGCGTTTTACTGCGTTTTCCTATATATATCTACATAGTATTACACTCACTTGGTTACAGTTAGAGTGGGAGAAATGCATTAGGGTTAGGCTTGAGAACCTCTGTGGGTCATTAGAATGCTCGTGAATATGCTTTATTTTGCACACTTTGTTACGTTTACTGTGTTCTCCTATATATGTATCTATATAGTATTACACTCACTTTGTTACAGTTACAGGGGAGAAATGGGTTAGGGTTAGGGTTAGGGTTAGGGTTAGGGTTAGGGGTTAGGGTTAGGGTTAGGGTTAGGGTTAGGTTAGGGGTTAGGGTTAGGGTTAGGGTTGAGAACCTCTGTGGGTCATTAGAATGCTCTTGAACATGCATTATTTTTCTCACTTCGTTACGTTTACTGCTTTTTTATATATATATATAGCATTACGCTCACTTTGTTACACTTACAGGGAGAGAAATGGGTTAGGGTTAGAATTAGGGTTAGGATTAGGGTTAGGCTTGAGAAACTCTGTGGGTCATTAGAATGCTCTTGAACATGCTTTATTTTGCTCACTTTGTTACGTTTACTGCTTTTTTCTATATACATAGAGTATTACAATCACTTTGTTACTCTTACGGCGGAGAAATGGGTTTGGGTTAGGGATAGGGTTAGGGTTAGGGTTAGGGGTTAGGGTTAGGGTTAGGGTTAGGGTTAGGGGTTAGGGTTAGGCGTTAGGGTTAGGCGTTAGGGTTAGGGTTAGGGTTAGGGTAGAGAACCTCTGTGGGTCATTAGAATGCTCTTGAACATGCATTATTTTTCTCACTTCGTTACGTTTACTGCTTTTTTATATATATATATATAGCATTACGCTCACTTTGTTACACTTACAGGGAGAGAAATGGGTTTGGGTTAGGGTTAGGGTTAGGGTTGAGAAACTCTGTGGGTCATTAGAATGCTCTTCAACATGCTTTATTTTTCTCACTTTGTTACGTTTACTGTGTTTTCCTATATGCGTATATATTTCGTATTACACTCACTTTGTTACAGTTACAGGGGGTCAAATGTGTTAGGGTTAGGGTTAGGGTTAAGGTTAGGGTTAGGGTTAGGGTTAGGGTTGAGAACCTCTGTGGGTCATTAGAATGCTCTTGAACATGCTTTATTTTTCTCACTTCGTTACGTTTACTGTGTTTTCCTATTGTCCTGGCTTCAGAAGTAGCCGTCATTTTTCTCCTTCTTGGTAGCTGGTACAGTGCAGTGTTTTGACTTTCAGCGTGGGAACAGAGCTGATAGAGATGCTTTGGTTTGGCCAAGGACTTTTGAGCCTCATGCTCTGCCACGGAGGAGGGGAAGCCGGGAGGAAGCAGAGACAGGACACCTGACCCAAGCTAGCGAAAGAGGTATTCCATACCACAGCACGTCATGCCCAGGATGTAACTGGGAGTGAGACGGAAGGGCTGGGAGACTGCAGGGTTGTAGGAGGTATCGGTCGGTGCTTGGTCGGGCTGGGGGGAGCCGAGTTTTCAGTCGGCTGGTGATGAGGTGTTGTATTCTCTTCCCTTGTTATTTCCTTTATCATTCTTATTACTGGAGGTAGCAGTAGTGATTTGTGTTATACCTTAGTTACTAAAATGTTCTTATCTGAACCTGTGGGACTTGCATTATTTTCAGTTCTCCCCTCTGTCCCTCCGGGAGTAGGGGGAGGGCAAGAAGGGGGGGAGTGAGTGAACAAGCTGTCTGCCTGGTTTTAAACCACGACACCTATATATATATATATAGTTTTACACTCACTTTGTTACAGTTACAGGGGGAGAAATGCGTTAGGGTTAGTGTTAGGGTTAGGGTTAGGGTGGAGAACATCTGTGGGTCATTAGAATGCTCTTGAACATGCTTTATTTTGCTCAGTTAGGTACCTTTACTGTGTTTTCCTATATATATATAGTATTACACTCACTTTGTTACAGGCACAGACAGGGAAATGCGTTAGGGCTAGGGTTATAGTTAGGGTTAGGGTGCAGAACCTTTGTGGGTCATTAGAATGCACTTAAACATGGTTTATTTGCTCACTTTGTTACATTTTCTGTGTTTTCTTATATAAAAATATATAGTATTACACTCACTTTGTTACAGTTACAGGGGGAGAAATGGGTTAGGGTTAGAATTAGGGTTAGGATTAGGGTTAGGCTTGAGAAACTCTGTGGGTCATTAGAATGCTCTTGAACATGCTTTATTTTGCTCACTTTGTTACGTTTACTGCTTTTTTCTATATATAGAGAGTATTACAATCACTTTGTTACTCTTACGGGGGAGAAATGGGTTTGGGTTAGGGATAGGGTTTAGGATTAGGGTTGAGAAACTCTGTGGGTCATTAGAATGCTCTTGAATATGCATTATTTTGCTCACTTTGTTGCGTTTACTGCGTTTTCCTATATATATCTACATAGTATTACACTCACTTGGTTACAGTTAGAGTGGGAGAAATGCATTAGGGTTAGGCTTGAGAACCTCTGTGGGTCATTAGAATGCTCGTGAATATGCTTTATTTTGCACACTTTGTTACGTTTACTGTGTTCTCCTATATATGTATCTATATAGTATTACACTCACTTTGTTACAGTTACAGGGGAGAAATGGGTTAGGGTTAGGGTTAGGGTTAGGGTTAGGGTTAGGGTTAGGGTTAGGGTTAGGGGTTAGGGTTAGGGTTAGGGTTAGGGTTAGGGTTGGTTGAGAACCTCTGTGGGTCATTAGAATGCTCTTGAACATGCATTATTTTTTCTCACTTCGTTACGTTTACTGCTTTTTTATATATATATATATAGCATTACGCTCACTTTGTTACACTTACAGGGAGAGAAATGGGTTAGGGTTAGAATTAGGGTTAGGATTAGGGTTAGGCTTGAGAAACTCTGTGGGTCATTAGAATGCTCTTGAACATGCTTTATTTTGCTCACTTTGTTACGTTTACTGCTTTTTTCTATATACATAGAGTATTACAATCACTTTGTTACTCTTACGGGGGAGAAATGGGTTTGGGTTAGGGATAGGGTTAGGGTTAGGGTTAGGGTTAGGGGTTAGGGTTAGGGTTAGGGTTAGGGTTAGGGTTAGGATTAGGCGTTAGGGTTAGGGTTAGGGTTAGGGTTAGGGTTAGGGGAGAACCTCTGTGGGTCATTAGAATGCTCTTGAACATGCATTATTTTTCTCACTTCGTTACGTTTACTGCTTTTTTATATATATATATATAGCATTACGCTCACTTTGTTACACTTACAGGGAGAGAAATGGGTTTGGGTTAGGGTTAGGGTTAGGGTTGAGAAACTCTGTGGGTCATTAGAATGCTCTTCAACATGCTTTATTTTTCTCACTTTGTTACGTTTACTGTGTTTTCCTATATGCGTATATATTTCGTATTACACTCACTTTGTTACAGTTACAGGGGGTCAAATGTGTTAGGGTTAGGGTTAGGGTTAAGGTTAGGGTTAGGGTTAGGGTTAGGGTTGAGAACCTCTGTGGGTCATTAGAATGCTCTTGAACATGCTTTATTTTTCTCACTTCGTTACGTTTACTGTGTTTTCCTATTGTCCTTGCTTCAGAAGTAGCCGTCATTTTTCTCCTTCTTGGTAGCTGGTACAGTGCAGTGTTTTGACTTTCAGCGTGGGAACAGAGCTGATAGAGATGCTTTGGTTTGGCCAAGGACTTTTGAGCCTCATGCTCTGCCACGGAGGAGGGGAAGCTGGGAGGAAGCAGAGACAGGACACCTGACCCAAGCTAGCGAAAGAGGTATTCCATACCACAGCACGTCATGCCCAGGATGTAACTGGGAGTGAGACGGAAGGGCTGGGAGACTGCAGGGTTGTAGGAGGTATCGGTCGGTGCTTGGTCGGGCTGGGGGGAGCCGAGTTTTCAGTCGGCTGGTGATGAGGTGTTGTATTCTCTTCCCTTGTTATTTCCTTTATCATTCTTATTACTGGAGGTAGCAGTAGTGATTTGTGTTATACCTTAGTTACTAAAATGTTCTTATCTGAACCTGTGGGACTTGCATTATTTTCAGTTCTCCCCTCTGTCCCTCCGGGAGTAGGGGGAGGGCAAGAAGGGGGGGAGTGAGTGAACAAGCTGTCTGCCTGGTTTTAAACCACGACACCTATATATATATATATAGTTTTACACTCACTTTGTTACAGTTACTGGGGGAGAAATGCGTTAGGGTTAGTGTTAGGGTTAGGGTTAGGGTGGAGAACATCTGTGGGTCATTAGAATGCTCTTGAACATGCTTTATTTTGCTCAGTTAGGTACCTTTACTGTGTTTTCCTATATATATATAGTATTACACTCACTTTGTTACAGGCACAGACAGGGAAATGCGTTAGGGCTAGGGTTATAGTTAGGGTTAGGGTGCAGAACCTTTGTGGGTCATTAGAATGCACTTAAACATGGTTTATTTTGCTCACTTTGTTACATTTTCTGTGTTTTCTTATATAAAAATATATAGTATTACACTCACTTTGTTACAGTTACAGGGGGAGAAATGGGTTAGGGTTAGAATTAGGGTTAGGATTAGGGTTAGGCTTGAGAAACTCTGTGGGTCATTAGAATGCTCTTGAACATGCTTTATTTTGCTCACTTTGTTACGTTTACTGCTTTTTTCTATATATAGAGAGTATTACAATCACTTTGTTACTCTTACGGGGGAGAAATGGGTTTGGGTTAGGGATAGGGTTTAGGATTAGGGTTGAGAAACTCTGTGGGTCATTAGAATGCTCTTGAATATGCATTATTTTGCTCACTTTGTTGCGTTTACTGCGTTTTCCTATATATATCTACATAGTATTACACTCACTTGGTTACAGTTAGAGTGGGAGAAATGCATTAGGGTTAGGCTTGAGAACCTCTGTGGGTCATTAGAATGCTCGTGAATATGCTTTATTTTGCACACTTTGTTACGTTTACTGTGTTCTCCTATATATGTATCTATATAGTATTACACTCACTTTGTTACAGTTACAGGGGAGAAATGGGTTAGGGTTAGGCTTAGGGTTAGGGTTAGGGGTTAGGGTTAGGGTTAGGGTTAGGGTTAGGGTTAAGGGTTAGGGTTAGGGTTAGGGTTAGGGTTAGGGTTATGGTTAGGGTTGAGAACCTCTGTGGGTCATTAGAATGCTCTTGAACATGCATTATTTTTCTCACTTCGTTACGTTTACTGCTTTTTTATATATATATATAGCATTACGCTCACTTTGTTACACTTACAGGGAGAGAAATGGGTTTGGGTTAGGGTTAGGGTTAGGGTTGAGAAACTCTGTGGGTCATTAGAATGCTCTTCAACATGATTTATTTTTCTCACTTTGTTACGTTTACTGTGTTTTCCTATATGCGTATATATTTCGTATTACACTCACTTTGTTACAGTTACAGGGGGTCAAATGTGTTAGGGTTAGGGTTAGGGTTAAGGTTAGGGTTAGGGTTAGGGTTAGGGTTGAGAACCTCTGTGGGTCATTAGAATGCTCTTGAACATGCTTTATTTTGCTCACTTCGTTACGTTTACTGTGTTTTCCTATTGTCCTGGCTTCAGAAGTAGCCGTCATTTTTCTCCTTCTTGGTAGCTGGTACAGTGCAGTGTTTTGACTTTCAGCGTGGGAACAGAGCTGATAGAGATGCTTTGGTTTGGCCAAGGACTTTTGAGCCTCATGCTCTGCCACGGAGGAGGGGAAGCCGGGAGGAAGCAGAGACAGGACACCTGACCCAAGCTAGCGAAAGAGGTATTCCATACCACAGCACGTCATGCCCAGGATGTAACTGGGAGTGAGACGGAAGGGCTGGGAGACTGCAGGGTTGTAGGAGGTATCGGTCGGTGCTTGGTCGGGCTGGGGGGAGCCGAGTTTTCAGTCGGCTGGTGATGAGGTGTTGTATTCTCTTCCCTTGTTATTTCCTTTATCATTCTTATTACTGGAGGTAGCAGTAGTGATTTGTGTTATACCTTAGTTACTAAAATGTTCTTATCTGAACCTGTGGGACTTGCATTATTTTCAGTTCTCCCCTCTGTCCCTCCGGGAGTAGGGGGAGGGCAAGAAGGGGGGGAGTGAGTGAACAAGCTGTCTGCCTGGTTTTAAACCACGACACCTATATATATATATATAGTTTTACACTCACTTTGTTACAGTTACTGGGGGAGAAATGCGTTAGGGTTAGTGTTAGGGTTAGGGTTAGGGTGGAGAACATCTGTGGGTCATTAGAATGCTCTTGAACATGCTTTATTTTGCTCAGTTAGGTACCTTTACTGTGTTTTCCTATATATATATAGTATTACACTCACTTTGTTACAGGCACAGACAGGGAAATGCGTTAGGGCTAGGGTTATAGTTAGGGTTAGGGTGCAGAACCTTTGTGGGTCATTAGAATGCACTTAAACATGGTTTATTTTGCTCACTTTGTTACATTTTCTGTGTTTTCTTATATAAAAATATATAGTATTACACTCACTTTGTTACAGTTACAGGGGGAGAAATGGGTTAGGGTTAGAATTAGGGTTAGGATTAGGGTTAGGCTTGAGAAACTCTGTGGGTCATTAGAATGCTCTTGAACATGCTTTATTTTGCTCACTTTGTTACGTTTACTGCTTTTTTCTATATATATAGAGTATTACAATCACTTTGTTACTCTTACGGGGGAGAAATGGGTTTGGGTTAGGGATAGGGTTTAGGATTAGGGTTGAGAAACTCTGTGGGTCATTAGAATGCTCTTGAATATGCATTATTTTGCTCACTTTGTTGCGTTTACTGCGTTTTCCTATATATATCTACATAGTATTACACTCACTTGGTTACAGTTAGAGTGGGAGAAATGCATTAGGGTTAGGCTTGAGAACCTCTGTGGGTCATTAGAATGCTCGTGAATATGCTTTATTTTGCACACTTTGTTACGTTTACTGTGTTCTCCTATATATGTATCTATATAGTATTACACTCACTTTGTTACAGTTACAGGGGAGAAATGGGTTAGGGTTAGGGTTAGGGTTAGGGTTAGGGGTTAGGGTTAGGGTTAGGGTTAGGGTTAGGTTAGGGGTTAGGGTTAGGGTTAGGGTTAGGGTTGAGAACCTCTGTGGGTCATTAGAATGCTCTTGAACATGCATTATTTTTCTCACTTCGTTACGTTTACTGCTTTTTTATATATATATATAGCATTACGCTCACTTTGTTACACTTACAGGGAGAGAAATGGGTTAGGGTTAGAATTAGGGTTAGGATTAGGGTTAGGCTTGAGAAACTCTGTGGGTCATTAGAATGCTCTTGAACATGCTTTATTTTGCTCACTTTGTTACGTTTACTGCTTTTTTCTATATACATAGAGTATTACAATCACTTTGTTACTCTTACGGGGGAGAAATGGGTTTGGGTTAGGGATAGGGTTAGGGTTAGGGTTAGGGGTTAGGGTTAGGGTTAGGGTTAGGGTTAGGGGTTAGGGTTAGGCGTTAGGGTTAGGCGTTAGGGTTAGGGTTAGGGTTAGGGTAGAGAACCTCTGTGGGTCATTAGAATGCTCTTGAACATGCATTATTTTTCTCACTTCGTTACGTTTACTGCTTTTTTATATATATATATATAGCATTACGCTCACTTTGTTACACTTACAGGGAGAGAAATGGGTTTGGGTTAGGGTTAGGGTTAGGGTTGAGAAACTCTGTGGGTCATTAGAATGCTCTTCAACATGCTTTATTTTTCTCACTTTGTTACGTTTACTGTGTTTTCCTATATGCGTATATATTTCGTATTACACTCACTTTGTTACAGTTACAGGGGGTCAAATGTGTTAGGGTTAGGGTTAGGGTTAAGGTTAGGGTTAGGGTTAGGGTTAGGGTTGAGAACCTCTGTGGGTCATTAGAATGCTCTTGAACATGCTTTATTTTTCTCACTTCGTTACGTTTACTGTGTTTTCCTATTGTCCTGGCTTCAGAAGTAGCCGTCATTTTTCTCCTTCTTGGTAGCTGGTACAGTGCAGTGTTTTGACTTTCAGCGTGGGAACAGAGCTGATAGAGATGCTTTGGTTTGGCCAAGGACTTTTGAGCCTCATGCTCTGCCACGGAGGAGGGGAAGCCGGGAGGAAGCAGAGACAGGACACCTGACCCAAGCTAGCGAAAGAGGTATTCCATACCACAGCACGTCATGCCCAGGATGTAACTGGGAGTGAGACGGAAGGGCTGGGAGACTGCAGGGTTGTAGGAGGTATCGGTCGGTGCTTGGTCGGGCTGGGGGGAGCCGAGTTTTCAGTCGGCTGGTGATGAGGTGTTGTATTCTCTTCCCTTGTTATTTCCTTTATCATTCTTATTACTGGAGGTAGCAGTAGTGATTTGTGTTATACCTTAGTTACTAAAATGTTCTTATCTGAACCTGTGGGACTTGCATTATTTTCAGTTCTCCCCTCTGTCCCTCCGGGAGTAGGGGGAGGGCAAGAAGGGGGGGAGTGAGTGAACAAGCTGTCTGCCTGGTTTTAAACCACGACACCTATATATATATATATAGTTTTACACTCACTTTGTTACAGTTACTGGGGGAGAAATGCGTTAGGGTTAGTGTTAGGGTTAGGGTTAGGGTGGAGAACATCTGTGGGTCATTAGAATGCTCTTGAACATGCTTTATTTTGCTCAGTTAGGTACCTTTACTGTGTTTTCCTATATATATATAGTATTACACTCACTTTGTTACAGGCACAGACAGGGAAATGCGTTAGGGCTAGGGTTATAGTTAGGGTTAGGGTGCAGAACCTTTGTGGGTCATTAGAATGCACTTAAACATGGTTTATTTTGCTCACTTTGTTACATTTTCTGTGTTTTATTATATAAAAATATATAGTATTACACTCACTTTGTTACAGTTACAGGGGGAGAAATGGGTTAGGGTTAGAATTAGGGTTAGGATTAGGGTTAGGCTTGAGAAACTCTGTGGGTCATTAGAATGCTCTTGAACATGCTTTATTTTGCTCACTTTGTTACGTTTACTGCTTTTTTCTATATATAGAGAGTATTACAATCACTTTGTTACTCTTACGGGGGAGAAATGGGTTTGGGTTAGGGATAGGGTTTAGGATTAGGGTTGAGAAACTCTGTGGGTCATTAGAATGCTCTTGAATATGCATTATTTTGCTCACTTTGTTGCGTTTACTGCGTTTTCCTATATATATCTACATAGTATTACACTCACTTGGTTACAGTTAGAGTGGGAGAAATGCATTAGGGTTAGGCTTGAGAACCTCTGTGGGTCATTAGAATGCTCGTGAATATGCTTTATTCTGCACACTTTGTTACGTTTACTGTGTTCTCCTATATATGTATCTATATAGTATTACACTCACTTTGTTACAGTTACAGGGGAGAAATGGGTTAGGGTTAGGGTTAGGGTTAGGGTTAGGGTTAGGGGTTAGGGTTAGGGTTAGGGTTAGGGTTAGGTTAGGGGTGAGGGTTAGGGTTAGGGTTAGGGTTAGGGTTGAGAACCTCTGTGGGTCATTAGAATGCTCTTGAACATGCATTATTTTTCTCACTTCGTTACGTTTACTGCTTTTTTATATATATATATATAGCATTACGCTCACTTTGTTACACTTACAGGGAGAGAAATGGGTTAGGGTTAGAATTAGGGTTAGGATTAGGGTTAGGCTTGAGAAACTCTGTGGGTCATTAGAATGCTCTTGAACATGCTTTATTTTGCTCACTTTGTTACGTTTACTGCTTTTTTCTATATACATAGAGTATTACAATCACTTTGTTACTCTTACGGGGGAGAAATGGGTTTGGGTTAGGGATAGGGTTAGGGTTAGGGTTAGGGTTAGGGGTTAGGGTTAGGGTTAGGGGTTAGGGTTAGGCGTTAGGGTTAGGGTTAGGGTTAGGGTTAGGGTAGAGAACCTCTGTGGGTCATTAGAATGCTCTTGAACATGCATTATTTTTCTCACTTCGTTACGTTTACTGCTTTTTTATATATATATATATAGCATTACGCTCACTTTGTTACACTTACAGGGAGAGAAATGGGTTTGGGTTAGGGTTAGGGTTAGGGTTAGGGTTGAGAACCTCTGTGGGTCATTAGAATGCTCTTGAACATGCTTTATTTTGCTCACTTTGTTACGTTTACTGCTTTTTTCTATATACATAGAGTATTACAATCACTTTGTTACTCTTACGGGGGAGAAATGGGTTTGGGTTAGGGATAGGGTTAGGGTTAGGGTTAGGGTTAGGGGTTAGGGTTAAGGTTAGGGTTAGGGTTAGGGGTTAGGGTTAGGCGTTAGGGTTAGGGTTAGGGTTAGGGTTAGGGTAGAGAACCTCTGTGGGTCATTAGAATGCTCTTGAACATGCATTATTTTTCTCACTTCGTTGCGTTTACTGCTTTTTTATATATATATATATAGCATTACGCTCACTTTGTTACACTTACAGGGAGAGAAATGGGTTTGGGTTAGGGTTAGGGTTAGGGTTGAGAAACTCTGTGGGTCATTAGAATGCTCTTCAACATGCGTTATTTTTCTCACTTTGTTACGTTTACTGTGTTTTCCTATATGCGTATATATTTCGTATTACACTCACTTTGTTACAGTTACAGGGGGTCAAATGTGTTAGGGTTAGGGTTAGGGTTAAGGTTAGGGTTAGGGTTAGGGTTAGGGTTGAGAACCTCTGTGGGTCATTAGAATGCTCTTGAACATGCTTTATTTTTCTCACTTCGTTACGTTTACTGTGTTTTCCTATTGTCCTGGCTTCAGAAGTAGCCGTCATTTTTCTCCTTCTTGGTAGCTGGTACAGTGCAGTGTTTTGACTTTCAGCGTGGGAACAGAGCTGATAGAGATGCTTTGGTTTGGCCAAGGACTTTTGAGCCTCATGCTCTGCCACGGAGGAGGGGAAGCCGGGAGGAAGCAGAGACAGGACACCTGACCCAAGCTAGCGAAAGAGGTATTCCATACCACAGCACGTCATGCCCAGGATGTAACTGGGAGTGAGACGGAAGGGCTGGGAGACTGCAGGGTTGTAGGAGGTATCGGTCGGTGCTTGGTCGGGCTGGGGGGAGCCGAGTTTTCAGTCGGCTGGTGATGAGGTGTTGTATTCTCTTCCCTTGTTATTTCCTTTATCATTCTTATTACTGGAGGTAGCAGTAGTGATTTGTGTTATACCTTAGTTACTAAAATGTTCTTATCTGAACCTGTGGGACTTGCATTATTTTCAGTTCTCCCCTCTGTCCCTCCGGGAGTAGGGGGAGGGCAAGAAGGGGGGGAGTGAGTGAACAAGCTGTCTGCCTGGTTTTAAACCACGACACCTATATATATATATATAGTTTTACACTCACTTTGTTACAGTTACTGGGGGAGAAATGCGTTAGGGTTAGTGTTAGGGTTAGGGTTAGGGTGGAGAACATCTGTGGGTCATTAGAATGCTCTTGAACATGCTTTATTTTGCTCAGTTAGGTACCTTTACTGTGTTTTCCTATATATATATAGTATGACACTCACTTTGTTACAGGCACAGACAGGGAAATGCGTTAGGGCTAGGGTTATAGTTAGGGTTAGGGTGCAGAACCTTTGTGGGTCATTAGAATGCACTTAAACATGGTTTATTTTGCTCACTTTGTTACATTTTCTGTGTTTTCTTATATAAAAATATATAGTATTACAGTCACTTTGTTACAGTTACAGGGGGAGAAATGGGTTAGGGTTAGAATTAGGGTTAGGATTAGGGTTAGGCTTGAGAAACTCTGTGGGTCATTAGAATGCTCTTGAACATGCTTTATTTTGCTCACTTTGTTACGTTTACTGCTTTTTTCTATATATAGAGAGTATTACAATCACTTTGTTACTCTTACGGGGGAGAAATGGGTTTGGGTTAGGGATAGGGTTTAGGATTAGGGTTGAGAAACTCTGTGGGTCATTAGAATGCTCTTGAATATGCATTATTTTGCTCACTTTGTTGCGTTTACTGCGTTTTCCTATATATATCTACATAGTATTACACTCACTTGGTTACAGTTAGAGTGGGAGAAATGCATTAGGGTTAGGCTTGAGAACCTCTGTGGGTCATTAGAATGCTCGTGAATATGCTTTATTTTGCACACTTTGTTACGTTTACTGTGTTCTCCTATATATGTATCTATATAGTATTACACTCACTTTGTTACAGTTACAGGGGAGAAATGGGTTAGGGTTAGGCTTAGGGTTAGGGTTAGGGTTAGGGGTTAGGGTTAGGGTTAGGGGTTAGGGTTAGGGTTAGGGTTAGGGTTAGGGTTAGGGTTAGGGTTGAGAACCTCTGTGGGTCATTAGAATGCTCTTGAACATGCATTATTTTTCTCACTTCGTTACGTTTACTGCTTTTTTATATATATATATATAGCATTACGCTCACTTTGTTACACTTACAGGGAGAGAAATGGGTTAGGGTTAGAATTAGGGTTAGGATTAGGGTTAGGCTTGAGAAACTCTGTGGGTCATTAGAATGCTCTTGAACATGCTTTATTTTGCTCACTTTGTTACGTTTACTGCTTTTTTCTATATACATAGAGTATTACAATCACTTTGTTACTCTTACGGGGGAGAAATGGGTTTGGGTTAGGGATAGGGTTAGGGTTAGGGTTAGGGTTAGGGGTTAGGGTTAGGGTTAGGGTTAGGGTTAGGGGTTAGGATTAGGCGTTAGGGTTAGGGTTAGGGTTAGGGTTAGGGTAGAGAACCTCTGTGGGTCATTAGAATGCTCTTGAACATGCATTATTTTTCTCACTTCGTTACGTTTACTGCTTTTTTATATATATATATATAGCATTACGCTCACTTTGTTACACTTACAGGGAGAGAAATGGGTTTGGGTTAGGGTTAGGGTTAGGGTTGAGAAACTCTGTGGGTCATTAGAATGCTCTTCAACATGCGTTATTTTTCTCACTTTGTTACGTTTACTGTGTTTTCCTATATGCGTATATATTTCGTATTACACTCACTTTGTTACAGTTACAGGGGGTCAAATGTGTTAGGGTTAGGGTTAGGGTTAAGGTTAGGGTTAGGGTTAGTGTTAGGGTTGAGAACCTCTGTGGGTCATTAGAATGCTCTTGAACATGCTTTATTTTTCTCACTTCGTTACGTTTACTGTGTTTTCCTATTGTCCTTGCTTCAGAAGTAGCCGTCATTTTTCTCCTTCTTGGTAGCTGGTACAGTGCAGTGTTTTGACTTTCAGCGTGGGAACAGAGCTGATAGAGATGCTTTGGTTTGGCCAAGGACTTTTGAGCCTCATGCTCTGCCACGGAGGAGGGGAAGCCGGGAGGAAGCAGAGACAGGACACCTGACCCAAGCTAGCGAAAGAGGTATTCCATACCACAGCACGTCATGCCCAGGATGTAACTGGGAGTGAGACGGAAGGGCTGGGAGACTGCAGGGTTGTAGGAGGTATCGGTCGGTGCTTGGTCGGGCTGGGGGGAGCCGAGTTTTCAGTCGGCTGGTGATGAGGTGTTGTATTCTCTTCCCTTGTTATTTCCTTTATCATTCTTATTACTGGAGGTAGCAGTAGTGATTTGTGTTATACCTTAGTTACTAAAATGTTCTTATCTGAACCTGTGGGACTTGCATTATTTTCAGTTCTCCCCTCTGTCCCTCCGGGAGTAGGGGGAGGGCAAGAAGGGGGGGAGTGAGTGAACAAGCTGTCTGCCTGGTTTTAAACCACGACACCTATATATATATATATAGTTTTACACTCACTTTGTTACAGTTACAGGGGGAGAAATGCGTTAGGGTTAGTGTTAGGGTTAGGGTTAGGGTGGAGAACATCTGTGGGTCATTAGAATGCTCTTGAACATGCTTTATTTTGCTCAGTTAGGTACCTTTACTGTGTTTTCCTATATATATATAGTATTACACTCACTTTGTTACAGGCACAGACAGGGAAATGCGTTAGGGCTAGGGTTATAGTTAGGGTTAGGGTGCAGAACCTTTGTGGGTCATTAGAATGCACTTAAACATGGTTTATTTTGCTCACTTTGTTACATTTTCTGTGTTTTCTTATATAAAAATATATAGTATTACACTCACTTTGTTACAGTTACAGGGGGAGAAATGGGTTAGGGTTAGAATTAGGGTTAGGATTAGGGTTAGGCTTGAGAAACTCTGTGGGTCATTAGAATGCTCTTGAACATGCTTTATTTTGCTCACTTTGTTACGTTTACTGCTTTTTTCTATATATAGAGAGTATTACAATCACTTTGTTACTCTTACGGGGGAGAAATGGGTTTGGGTTAGGGATAGGGTTTAGGATTAGGGTTGAGAAACTCTGTGGGTCATTAGAATGCTCTTGAATATGCATTATTTTGCTCACTTTGTTGCGTTTACTGCGTTTTCCTATATATATCTACATAGTATTACACTCACTTGGTTACAGTTAGAGTGGGAGAAATGCATTAGGGTTAGGCTTGAGAACCTCTGTGGGTCATTAGAATGCTCGTGAATATGCTTTATTTTGCACACTTTGTTACGTTTACTGTGTTCTCCTATATATGTATCTATATAGTATTACACTCACTTTGTTACAGTTACAGGGGAGAAATGGGTTAGGGTTAGGCTTAGGGTTAGGGTTAGGGTTAGGGGTTAGGGTTAGGGTTAGGGGTTAGGGTTAGGGTTAGGGTTAGGGTTAGGGTTAGGGTTAGGGTTGAGAACCTCTGTGGGTCATTAGAATGCTCTTGAACATGCATTATTTTTCTCACTTCGTTACGTTTACTGCTTTTTTATATATATATATATAGCATTACGCTCACTTTGTTACACTTACAGGGAGAGAAATGGGTTAGGGTTAGAATTAGGGTTAGGATTAGGGTTAGGCTTGAGAAACTCTGTGGGTCATTAGAATGCTCTTGAACATGCTTTATTTTGCTCACTTTGTTACGTTTACTGCTTTTTTCTATATACATAGAGTATTACAATCACTTTGTTACTCTTACGGGGGAGAAATGGGTTTGGGTTAGGGATAGGGTTAGGGTTAGGGTTAGGGTTAGGGGTTAGGGTTAGGGTTAGGGGTTAGGATTAGGCGTTAGGGTTAGGGTTAGGGTTAGGGTTAGGGTAGAGAACCTCTGTGGGTCATTAGAATGCTCTTGAACATGCATTATTTTTCTCACTTCGTTACGTTTACTGCTTTTTTATATATATATATATAGCATTACGCTCACTTTGTTACACTTACAGGGAGAGAAATGGGTTTGGGTTAGGGTTAGGGTTAGGGTTGAGAAACTCTGTGGGTCATTAGAATGCTCTTCAACATGCTTTATTTTGCTCACTTTGTTACGTTTACTGCTTTTTTCTATATATAGAGAGTATTACAATCACTTTGTTACTCTTACGGGGGAGAAATGGGTTTGGGTTAGGGATAGGGTTTAGGATTAGGGTTGAGAAACTCTGTGGGTCATTAGAATGCTCTTGAATATGCATTATTTTGCTCACTTTGTTGCGTTTACTGCGTTTTCCTATATATATCTACATAGTATTACACTCACTTGGTTACAGTTAGAGTGGGAGAAATGCATTAGGGTTAGGCTTGAGAACCTCTGTGGGTCATTAGAATGCTCGTGAATATGCTTTATTTTGCACACTTTGTTACGTTTACTGTGTTCTCCTATATATGTATCTATATAGTATTACACTCACTTTGTTACAGTTACAGGGGAGAAATGGGTTAGGGTTAGGCTTAGGGTTAGGGTTAGGGTTAGGGGTTAGGGTTAGGGTTAGGGGTTAGGGTTAGGGTTAGGGTTAGGGTTAGGGTTAGGGTTGAGAACCTCTGTGGGTCATTAGAATGCTCTTGAACATGCATTATTTTTCTCACTTCGTTACGTTTACTGCTTTTTTATATATATATATATAGCATTACGCTCACTTTGTTACACTTACAGGGAGAGAAATGGGTTAGGGTTAGAATTAGGGTTAGGATTAGGGTTAGGCTTGAGAAACTCTGTGGGTCATTAGAATGCTCTTGAACATGCTTTATTTTGCTCACTTTGTTACGTTTACTGCTTTTTTCTATATACATAGAGTATTACAATCACTTTGTTACTCTTACGGGGGAGAAATGGGTTTGGGTTAGGGATAGGGTTAGGGTTAGGGTTAGGGTTAGGGGTTAGGGTTAGGGTTAGGGTTAGGGTTAGGGGTTAGGATTAGGCGTTAGGGTTAGGGTTAGGGTTAGGGTTAGGGTAGAGAACCTCTGTGGGTCATTAGAATGCTCTTGAACATGCATTATTTTTCTCACTTCGTTACGTTTACTGCTTTTTTATATATATATATATAGCATTACGCTCACTTTGTTACACTTACAGGGAGAGAAATGGGTTTGGGTTAGGGTTAGGGTTAGGGTTGAGAAACTCTGTGGGTCATTAGAATGCTCTTCAACATGCGTTATTTTTCTCACTTTGTTACGTTTACTGTGTTTTCCTATATGCGTATATATTTCGTATTACACTCACTTTGTTACAGTTACAGGGGGTCAAATGTGTTAGGGTTAGGGTTAGGGTTAAGGTTAGGGTTAGGGTTAGTGTTAGGGTTGAGAACCTCTGTGGGTCATTAGAATGCTCTTGAACATGCTTTATTTTTCTCACTTCGTTACGTTTACTGTGTTTTCCTATTGTCCTTGCTTCAGAAGTAGCCGTCATTTTTCTCCTTCTTGGTAGCTGGTACAGTGCAGTGTTTTGACTTTCAGCGTGGGAACAGAGCTGATAGAGATGCTTTGGTTTGGCCAAGGACTTTTGAGCCTCATGCTCTGCCACGGAGGAGGGGAAGCCGGGAGGAAGCAGAGACAGGACACCTGACCCAAGCTAGCGAAAGAGGTATTCCATACCACAGCACGTCATGCCCAGGATGTAACTGGGAGTGAGACGGAAGGGCTGGGAGACTGCAGGGTTGTAGGAGGTATCGGTCGGTGCTTGGTCGGGCTGGGGGGAGCCGAGTTTTCAGTCGGCTGGTGATGAGGTGTTGTATTCTCTTCCCTTGTTATTTCCTTTATCATTCTTATTACTGGAGGTAGCAGTAGTGATTTGTGTTATACCTTAGTTACTAAAATGTTCTTATCTGAACCTGTGGGACTTGCATTATTTTCAGTTCTCCCCTCTGTCCCTCCGGGAGTAGGGGGAGGGCAAGAAGGGGGGGAGTGAGTGAACAAGCTGTCTGCCTGGTTTTAAACCACGACACCTATATATATATATATAGTTTTACACTCACTTTGTTACAGTTACAGGGGGAGAAATGCGTTAGGGTTAGTGTTAGGGTTAGGGTTAGGGTGGAGAACATCTGTGGGTCATTAGAATGCTCTTGAACATGCTTTATTTTGCTCAGTTAGGTACCTTTACTGTGTTTTCCTATATATATATAGTATTACACTCACTTTGTTACAGGCACAGACAGGGAAATGCGTTAGGGCTAGGGTTATAGTTAGGGTTAGGGTGCAGAACCTTTGTGGGTCATTAGAATGCACTTAAACATGGTTTATTTTGCTCACTTTGTTACATTTTCTGTGTTTTCTTATATAAAAATATATAGTATTACACTCACTTTGTTACAGTTACAGGGGGAGAAATGGGTTAGGGTTAGAATTAGGGTTAGGATTAGGGTTAGGCTTGAGAAACTCTGTGGGTCATTAGAATGCTCTTGAACATGCTTTATTTTGCTCACTTTGTTACGTTTACTGCTTTTTTCTATATATAGAGAGTATTACAATCACTTTGTTACTCTTACGGGGGAGAAATGGGTTTGGGTTAGGGATAGGGTTTAGGATTAGGGTTGAGAAACTCTGTGGGTCATTAGAATGCTCTTGAATATGCATTATTTTGCTCACTTTGTTGCGTTTACTGCGTTTTCCTATATATATCTACATAGTATTACACTCACTTGGTTACAGTTAGAGTGGGAGAAATGCATTAGGGTTAGGCTTGAGAACCTCTGTGGGTCATTAGAATGCTCGTGAATATGCTTTATTTTGCACACTTTGTTACGTTTACTGTGTTCTCCTATATATGTATCTATATAGTATTACACTCACTTTGTTACAGTTACAGGGGAGAAATGGGTTAGGGTTAGGGTTAGGGTTAGGGTTAGGGTTAGGGGTTAGGGTTAGGGTTAGGGGTTAGGGTTAGGGTTAGGGTTAGGGTTAGGGTTAGGGTTGAGAACCTCTGTGGGTCATTAGAATGCTCTTGAACATGCATTATTTTTCTCACTTCGTTACGTTTACTGCTTTTTTATATATATATATATAGCATTACGCTCTCTTTGTTACACTTACAGGGAGAGAAATGGGTTAGGGTTAGAATTAGGGTTAGGATTAGGGTTAGGCTTGAGAAACTCTGTGGGTCATTAGAATGCTCTTGAACATGCTTTATTTTGCTCACTTTGTTACGTTTACTGCTTTTTTCTATATACATAGAGTATTACAATCACTTTGTTACTCTTACGGGGGAGAAATGGGTTTGGGTTAGGGATAGGGTTAGGGTTAGGGTTAGGGTTAGGGGTTAGGGTTAGGGTTAGGGGTTAGGATTAGGCGTTAGGGTTAGGGTTAGGGTTAGGGTTAGGGTAGAGAACCTCTGTGGGTCATTAGAATGCTCTTGAACATGCATTATTTTTCTCACTTCGTTACGTTTACTGCTTTTTTATATATATATATATAGCATTACGCTCACTTTGTTACACTTACAGGGAGAGAAATGGGTTTGGGTTAGGGTTAGGGTTAGGGTTGAGAAACTCTGTGGGTCATTAGAATGCTCTTCAACATGCTTTATTTTGCTCACTTTGTTACGTTTACTGCTTTTTTCTATATATAGAGAGTATTACAATCACTTTGTTACTCTTACGGGGGAGAAATGGGTTTGGGTTAGGGATAGGGTTTAGGATTAGGGTTGAGAAACTCTGTGGGTCATTAGAATGCTCTTGAATATGCATTATTTTGCTCACTTTGTTGCGTTTACTGCGTTTTCCTATATATATCTACATAGTATTACACTCACTTGGTTACAGTTAGAGTGGGAGAAATGCATTAGGGTTAGGCTTGAGAACCTCTGTGGGTCATTAGAATGCTCGTGAATATGCTTTATTTTGCACACTTTGTTACGTTTACTGTGTTCTCCTATATATGTATCTATATAGTATTACACTCACTTTGTTACAGTTACAGGGGAGAAATGGGTTAGGGTTAGGCTTAGGGTTAGGGTTAGGGGTTAGGGTTAGGGTTAGGGTTAGGGTTAGGGTTAAGGGTTAGGGTTAGGGTTAGGGTTAGGGTTAGGGTGAGGGTTGAGAACCTCTGTGGGTCATTAGAATGCTCTTGAACATGCATTATTTTTCTCACTTCGTTACGTTTACTGCTTTTTTATATATATATATATAGCATTACGCTCACTTTGTTACACTTACAGGGAGAGAAATGGGTTTGGGTTAGGGTTAGGGTTAGGGTTGAGAAACTCTGTGGGTCATTAGAATGCTCTTCAACATGCTTTATTTTTCTCACTTTGTTACGTTTACTGTGTTTTCCTATATGCGTATATATTTCGTATTACACTCACTTTGTTACAGTTACAGGGGGTCAAATGTGTTAGGGTTAGGGTTAGGGTTAAGGTTAGGGTTAGGGTTAGGGTTAGGGTTGAGAACCTCTGTGGGTCATTAGAATGCTCTTGAACATGCTTTATTTTTCTCACTTCGTTACGTTTACTGTGTTTTCCTATTGTCCTGGCTTCAGAAGTAGCCGTCATTTTTCTCCTTCTTGGTAGCTGGTACAGTGCAGTGTTTTGACTTTCAGCGTGGGAACAGAGCTGATAGAGATGCTTTGGTTTGGCCAAGGACTTTTGAGCCTCATGCTCTGCCACGGAGGAGGGGAAGCCGGGAGGAAGCAGAGACAGGACACCTGACCCAAGCTAGCGAAAGAGGTATTCCATACCACAGCACGTCATGCCCAGGATGTAACTGGGAGTGAGACGGAAGGGCTGGGAGACTGCAGGGTTGTAGGAGGTATCGGTCGGTGCTTGGTCGGGCTGGGGGGAGCCGAGTTTTCAGTCGGCTGGTGATGAGGTGTTGTATTCTCTTCCCTTGTTATTTCCTTTATCATTCTTATTACTGGAGGTAGCAGTAGTGATTTGTGTTATACCTTAGTTACTAAAATGTTCTTATCTGAACCTGTGGGACTTGCATTATTTTCAGTTCTCCCCTCTGTCCCTCCGGGAGTAGGGGGAGGGCAAGAAGGGGGGGAGTGAGTGAACAAGCTGTCTGCCTGGTTTTAAACCACGACACCTATATATATATATATAGTTTTACACTCACTTTGTTACAGTTACAGGGGGAGAAATGCGTTAGGGTTAGTGTTAGGGTTAGGGTTAGGGTGGAGAACATCTGTGGGTCATTAGAATGCTCTTGAACATGCTTTATTTTGCTCAGTTAGGTACCTTTACTGTGTTTTCCTATATATATATAGTATTACACTCACTTTGTTACAGGCACAGACAGGGAAATGCGTTAGGGCTAGGGTTATAGTTAGGGTTAGGGTGCAGAACCTTTGTGGGTCATTAGAATGCACTTAAACATGGTTTATTTTGCTCACTTTGTTACATTTTCTGTGTTTTCTTATATAAAAATATATAGTATTACACTCACTTTGTTACAGTTACAGGGGGAGAAATGGGTTAGGGTTAGAATTAGGGTTAGGATTAGGGTAGGCTTGAGAACTCTGTGGGTCATTAGAATGCTCTTGAACATGCTTTATTTTGCTCACTTTGTTACGTTTACTGCTTTTTTTCTTATATATAGAGTATTACAATCACTTTGTTACTCTTGCGGGGGAGAAATGGGTTTGGGTTAGGGATAGGGTTTAGGATTAGGGTTGAGAAACTCTGTGGGTCATTAGAATGCTCTTGAATATGCATTATTTTGCTCACTTTGTTGCGTTTACTGCGTTTTCCTATATATATCTACATGGGTATTACACTCACTTGGTTACAGTTAGAGTGGGAGAAATGCATTAGGGTTAGGCTTGAGAACCTCTGTGGGTCATTAGAATGCTCGTGAATATGCTTTATTTTGCACACTTTGTTACGTTTACTGTGTTCTCCTATATATGTATCTATATAGTATTACACTCACTTTGTTACAGTTACAGGGGAGAAATGGGTTAGGGTTAGGGTAGGGTTAGGGTTAGGGTTAGGGTTAGGGTTAGGGTTAGGGTTAGGTTAGGGGTGGTTAGGTTAGGGTTAGGGTTAGGGTTAGGGTTGAGAACCTCTGTGGGTCATTAGAATGCTCTTGAACATGCATTATTTTTCTCACTTCGTTACGTTTACTGCTTTTTATATATATATATAGCATTACGCTCACTTTGTTACACTTACAGGGAGAGAAATGGGTTAGGGTTAGAATTAGGGTTAGGATTAGGGTTAGGCTTGAGAAACTCTGTGGGTCATTAGAATGCTCTTGAACATGCTTTATTTTGCTCACTTTGTTACGTTTACTGCTTTTTTCTATATACATAGAGTATTACAATCACTTTGTTACTCTTACGGGGAGAAATGGGTTTGGGTTAGGGATAGGGTTAGGGTTAGGGTTAGGGGTTAGGGTTAGGGTTAGGGTTAGGGTTAGGGGTTAGGGTTAGGCGTTAGGGTTAGGCGTTAGGGTTAGGGTTAGGGTTAGGGTAGAGAACCTCTGTGGGTCATTAGAATGCTCTTGAACATGCATTATTTTTCTCACTTCGTTACGTTTTACTGCTTTTTTTATATATATATATATAGCATTACGCTCAACTTTGTTACACTTACAGGGAGAGAAATGGGTTTGGGTTAGGGTTAGGGTTAGGGTTGAGAAACTCTGTGGGTCATTAGAATGCTCTTCAACATGCTTTATTTTTCTCACTTTGTTACGTTTACTGTGTTTTCCTATATGCGTATATATTTCGTATTACACTCACTTTGTTACAGTTACAGGGGGTCAAATGTGTTAGGGTTAGGGTTAGGGTAAGGTTAGGGTTAGGGTTAGGGTTAGGGTTGAGAACCTCTGTGGGTCATTAGAATGCTCTTGAACATGCTTTATTTTTCTCACTTCGTTACGTTTACTGTGTTTTCCTATTGTCCTGGCTTCAGAAGTAGCCGTCATTTTTCTCCTTCTTGGTAGCTGGTACAGTGCAGTGTTTTGACTTTCAGCGTGGGAACAGAGCTGATAGAGATGCTTTGGTTTGGCCAAGGACTTTTGAGCCTCATGCTCTGCCACGGAGGAGGGGAAGCCGGGAGGAAGCAGAGACAGGACACCTGACCCAAGCTAGCGAAAGAGGATTCCATACCACAGCACGTCATGCCCAGGATGTAACTGGGAGTGAGACGGAAGGGCTGGGAGACTGCAGGGTTGTAGGAGGTATCGGTCGGTGCTTGGTCGGGCTGGGGGAGCCGAGTTTTCAGTCGGCTGGTGATGAGGTGTTGTATCTCTTCCCTTGTTATTTCCTTTATTCATTCTTATTACTGGAGGTAGCAGTAGTGATTTGTGTTATACCTTAGTTACTAAAATGTTCTTATCTGAACCTTGTGGGACTTGCATTATTTTCAGTTCTCCCCCTCTGTCCCTCCGGGAGTAGGGGGAGGGCAAGAAGGGGGGAGTGAGTGAACAAGTCTTGTCTGCCTGTTTTAAACCACGACACCTATATATATATATATAGTTTTACACTCACTTTGTTACAGTTACTGGGGAGAAATGCGTTAGGGTTAGTGTTAGGGTTAGGGTTAGGTGGAGAACATCTGTGGGTCATTAGAAGCTCTTGAACATGCTTTATTTTGCTCAGTTAGGTACCTTTACTGTGTTTTCCTATATATATATAGTATTACACTCACTTTGTTACAAGGCATCAGACAGGGAAATGCGTTAGGGCTAGGGTTATAGTTAGGTTAGGGTGCAGAACCTTTGTGGGTCATTAGAATGCACTTAAACATGGTTTATTTTGCTCACTTTGTTACATTTTCTTGTGTTTTATTATATAAAAATATATAGTATTACACTCACTTTGTTACAGTTACAGGGGGAGAAATGGGTTAGGGTTAGAATTAGGGTTAGGATTAGGGTTAGGCCTTGAGAAACTCTGTGGGTCATTAGAATGCTCTTGAACATGCTTTATTTGCTCACTTTGTTACGTTTACTGCTTTTTTCCTATATATAGAGAGTATTACAATCACTTTGTTACTCTTACGGGGGAGAAATGGGGTTTGGGTTAGGGATAGGGTTTAGGATTAGGGTTGAGAAACTCTGTGGGTCATTAGAATGCTCTTGAATATGCATTAATTTTGCTCACTTTGTTGCGTTTACTGGCTTTTCCTATATATATCTACATAGTATTACACTCACTTGGTTACAGTTAGAGTGGGAGAAATGCATTAGGGTTAGGCTTGAGAACCTCTGTGGGTCATTAGAATGCTCGTGAATATGCTTTATTTTGCACACTTTGTTACGTTTACTGTGTTCTCCTATATGTATCTATATAGTATTACACTCGCTTGTTACAGTTACAGGGAGAAATGGGTTAGGTTAGGGGTTACGGTTATGGTTAGGGTTAGGGGTTAGGGGTTAGGGTTAGGGTAGAGGTTGGTTAGGGGTTAGGGTTAGGGTTAGGGTTAGGGTTAGGGTTGAGAACCTCTGTGGGTCATTAGAATGCTCCTTGAACATGCATTATTTTTTCTCACTTCGTTACGTTTAACTGCTTTTTTATATATATATATAGCATTACGCTCACTTTGTTACACTTACAGGGAGAGAAATGGGTTAGGGTTAGAATTAGGTTTAGGATTAGGGTTAGGCTTGAGAAACTCTGTGGGTCATTAGAATGCTCTTGAACATGCTTTATTTTGCTCACTTTGTTACGTTTACTGCTTTTTTCTATATACATAGAGTATTACCAATCACTTTGTTACTCTTACGGGGGAGAAATGGGTTTGGGTAGGATAGGGTTAGGGGTTAGGGTTAGGGGTTAGGGTTAGGGTTAGGGTATAGGGTTAGGGGTTAGGGTTAGGCGTTAGGGTTAGGCGTTAGGGTTAGGGTTAGGGTTAGGGTAGAGAACCTCTGTGGGTCATTAGAATGCTCTTGAACATGCATTATTTTTCTCACTTCGTTACGTTTTACTGCTTTTTTATATATATATATAGCATTACGCTCACTTTGTTACACTTACAGGGAGAGAAATGGGTTTGGGTTAGGGTTAGGGTTAGGGTTGAGAAACTCTGTGGGTCATTAGAATGCTCTTCAACATGCTTTATTTTTCTCACTTTGTTACGTTTACTGTGTTTTCCTATATGCGTATATATTTCGTATTACACTCACTTTGTTACAGTTACAGGGGGTCAAATGTGTTAGGGTTAGGGTTAGGGTTAAGGTTAGGGTTAGGGTTAGGGTTAGGGTTGAGAACCTCTGTGGGTCATTAGAATGCTCTTGAACATGCTTTATTTTTCTCACTTCGTTACGTTTACTGTGTTTTCCTATTGTCCTGGCTTCAGAAGTAGCCGTCATTTTTCTCCTTCTTGGTAGCTGGGTACAGTGCAGTGTTTTGACTTTCAGCGTGGGAACAGAGCTGATAGAGATGCTTTGGTTTGGCCAAGGACTTTTGAGCCTCATGCTCTGCCACGGAGGAGGGGAAGCCGGGAGGAAGCAGAGACAGGACACCTGACCCAAGCTAGCGAAAGAGGTATTCCATACCACAGCACGTCATGCCCAGGATGTAACTGGGAGTGAGACGGAAGGGCTGGGAGACTGCAGGGTTGTAGGAGGTATCGGTCGGCTGCTTGGTCGGGCTGGGGGGAGCCGAGTTTTCAGTCGGCTGGTGATGAGGTGTTGTATTCTCTTCCCTTGTTATTTCCTTTATCATTCTTATTACTGGAGGTAGCAGTAGTGATTTGTGTTATACCTTAGTTACTAAAATGTTCTTATCTGAACCTGTGGGACTTGCATTATTTTCAGTTCTCCCCTCTGTCCCTCCGGGAGTAGGGGGAGGGCAAGAAGGGGGGAGTGAGTGAACAAGCTGTCTGCCTGGTTTTAACCACGACACCTATATATATATATATAGTTTTACACTCACTTTGTTACAGTTACAGGGGAGAAATGCGTTAGGGTTAGTGTTAGGGTTAGGGTTAGGGTGGAGAACATCTGTGGGTCATTAGAATGCTCTTGAACATGCTTTATTTTGCTCAGTTAGGTACCTTTACTGCGTTTTCCTATATATATATAGTATTACACTCACTTTGTTACAGGCACAGACAGGGAAATGCGTTAGGGCTAGGGTTATAGTTAGGGTTAGGGTGCAGAACCTTTGTGGGTCATTAGAATGCACTTAAAACATGGTTTATTTTGCTCACTTTGTTACATTTTCTGTGTTTTATTATATAAAAATATATAGTATTACACTCACTTTGTTACAGTTACAGGGGGAGAAATGGGTTAGGGTAGAATTAGGGTTAGGATTAGGGTTAGGCTTGAGAAACTCTGTGGGTCATTAGAATGCTCTTGAACATGCTTTATTTTGCTCACTTTGTTACGTTTACTGCTTTTTTCTATATATAGAGAGTATTACAATCACTTTGTTACTCTTACGGGGAGAAATGGGTTTGGGTTAGGGATAGGGTTTAGGATTAGGGTTGAGAAACTCTGTGGTCATTAGAATGCTCTTGAATATGCATTATTTTGCTCACTTTGTTGCGTTTACTGCGTTTTCCTATATATATCTACATAGTATTACACTCACTTGGTTACAGTTAGAGTGGAGAAATGCATTAGGGTTAGGCTTGAGAACCTCTGTGGGTCATTAGAATGCTCGTGAATATGCTTTATTTTGCACACTTTGTTACGTTTACTGTGTTCTCCTATATATGTATCTATATAGTATTACACTCGCTTTGTTACAGTTACAGGGGAGAAATGGGTTAGGGTTAGGGTTAGGGTTAGGGTTAGGGGTTAGGGTTAGGGTTAGGTTAGGGTTAGGGTTAGGGTTAGGGTTAGGGTTAGGGTTAGGGTTAGGGTTGAGAACCTCTGTGGGTCATTAGAATGCTCTTGAACATGCATTATTTTTCTCACTTCGTTACGTTTACTGCTTTTTTATATATATATATAGCATTACGCTCACTTTGTTACACTTACAGGGAGAGAAATGGGTTAGGGTTAGAATTAGGTTTAGGATTAGGGTTAGGCTTGAGAAACTCTGTGGGTCATTAGAATGCTCTTGAACATGCTTTATTTTGCTCACTTTGTTACGTTTACTGCTTTTTTCTATATACATAGAGTATTACAATCACTTTGTTACTCTTACGGGGGAGAAATGGGTTTGGGTTAGGGATAGGGGTTAGGGTTAGGGTTAGGGGTTAGGGTTAGGGTTAGGGTTAGGGTTAGGGGTTAGGGTTAGGCGTTAGGGTTAGGCGTTAGGGTTAGGGTTAGGGTTAGGGTAGAGAACCTCTGTGGGTCATTAGAATGCTCTTGAACATGCATTATTTTTCTCACTTCGTTACGTTTACTGCTTTTTATATATATATATATAGCATTACGCTCACTTTGTTACACTTACAGGAGAGAAAGGGGTTTGGGTTAGGGTTAGGGTTAGGGTTGAGAAACTCTGTGGGTCATTAGAATGCTCTTCAACATGCTTTATTTTTCTCACTTTGTTACGTTTACTGTGTTTTCCTATATGCGTATATATTTCGTATTACACTCACTTTGTTACAGTTACAGGGGTCAAATGTGTTAGGGTTAGGTAGGGTTAAGGTTAGGGTTAGGGTTAGGGTTAGGGTTGAGAACCTCTGTGGGTCATTAGAATGCTCTTGAACATGCTTTATTTTTCTCACTTCGTTACGTTTACTGTGTTTTCCTATTGTCCTGGCTTCAGAAGTAGCCGTCATTTTTCTCCTTCTTGGTAGCTGGTACAGTGCAGTGTTTTGACTTTCAGCGTGGGAACAGAGCTGATAGAGATGCTTTGGTTTGGCCAAGGACTTTTGAGCCTCATGCTCTGCCACGGGAGGAGGGGAAGCCGGGAGGAAGCAGAGACAGGACACCTGACCCAAGCTAGCGAAAGAGGTATTCCATACCACAGCACGTCATGCCCAGGATGTAACTGGGAGTGAGACGGAAGGGCTGGGAGACTGCAGGGTTGTAGGAGGTATCGGTCGGTGCTTGGTCGGGCTGGGGGAGCCGAGTTTTCAGTCGGCTGGTGATGAGGTGTTGTATTCTCTTCCCTTGTTATTTCCTTTATCATTCTTATTACTGGAGGTAGCAGTAGTGATTTGTGTTATACCTTAGTTACTAAAATGTTCTTATCTGAACCTGTGGGACTTGCATTATTTTCAGTTCTCCCCTCTGTCCCTCCGGGAGTAGGGGGAGGGCAAGAAGGGGGGGAGTGAGTGAACAAGCTGTCTGCCTGGTTTTAAACCACGACACCTATATATATATATATAGTTTACACTCACTTTGTTACAGTTACAGGGGAGAAATGCGTTAGGGTTAGTGTTAGGGTTAGGGTTAGGGTGGAGAACATCTGTGGGTCATTAGATGCTCTTGAACATGCTTTATTTTGCTCAGTTAGGTACCTTTACTGCGTTTTCCTATATATATATAGTATTACACTCACTTTGTTACAGGCACAGACAGGGAAATGCGTTAGAGGCTAGGGTTATAGGTTAGGGTTAGGGTGCAGAACCTTTGTA